>NC_092382.1:34826431-35073550 GCF_030028105.1 Mobula birostris | reverse complement strand
GCTTTCAATTGTGATCCAGCTGGAGAATATGAGCTGTTTTACAGAGTATGACAAAAGACAATCGCCTTTACTGGTAGCAGTAAGAGAAAAAACGAAAGATATATACAGTATATATACCCATGCATATATTATAATATTTATACTGTATGTATATATATATATATGTGTGTGTGTGTGTGTGTGTGTGTGTGTCTATGTATATTTAGAGAGGGGGGGAGAGTGAGAGAGAGAGGGAGGGAGAGAGAGAGAGAAAGAGAGAGAGAGAGAGAAGGAGAGGGAAAGAGAATGATTGGGAGACGGAACAAGGGAAGGAGAGACAGAGACAGAGAGAGCCAATGAATAATCGGAGGGTGAGTGCGAAGGAGAGCGAGAGAGGGACAGATAGACAGGATGAGATCAGTAAGCGGGTATGCTGACACTCTGTGCCGTACTGAAACAAAGGAGGATCTGGTGTTGGATCAAAGAGCACTAAGTTGGGGAAATCCTTTGGGGAATTGAATACATAGGGAGAGACAGACCACATGCAGTTTAAATGGTCACATTGTCAGCACACACACAGTGAGCTGAGTGAACTGTCCCTGTGCTGTACTGTAAGCTATTTGTTGGGCAATGGCTGGAGGCTCAGTGGGGACAGCATCCTCGGGGCATGTGAAGACATTCTGTATATCTACACTGACTGTGATTCTCATCTGGGGCACTGCCTGTAGAGATGGTGGGAACAACCAATCGGAGTGTTCAAAGCGGAAGTGGACAGGTCCTCCAGAAAAATTAACCTGCCGAGCTTTGGGAAAAGAGTGGAGACGGGACAGTGAGAACGCTTTACAAGATCAGTTTGTGTAATAAGAACACACTTGTCTAAAAGCACTTGCACTACATTACAAGCACACAGAGCTGCCAGAGCACAATTCTGTCTGGTGTTTGCACAGGCCAGTACAATACTCTTAATACAAGGACAGGGGTTTATCAAAACACTGTACTAATGACACTTAGCTGAACAATCCCAGTTTTGTTCTATAATTCTGACATACAGACATCGCCAGCTCTGTACTGTTGGGGCACAGGCCTTTATAACAGCCAGCACCGTACTGTAAAGGCACAGACCTTTACAGCAGCTGTCACCAGACGAAGGACAGAGCTCTTTGCAGTAGTCAGCACTATACTGTAAGGACATAGAATTTACAACAACTGGCCGCATAGTGCAAAGCCACAGATCTTCAGAATACCTGGCACCAGACTGTGCAGCCGGTGTGATACTGCAAGGGCACAGATACTGACAACAGATAGCACCACACTGAAGGGGCACAGACCTTTACAAATGCTGGCAGAATGCTGTAAGGAGGCAGGCCTTTACACCAGGTAGATTGGAACGACCTGTATCACCATGAGACAGTACTGGAAGGGCAGCGATTCTTGCAATAAAGCGACACTTACTTGGCGCCCTGTGTGATCAAAGATCTGCAAAATCCTTGCAATAAACAAAATCTTAACAATAATACAGATCTCACTCTGTTCTGCACTCTGTGACAAACCCACTGGGCTGACTTAACATAACATTAAATGGCGGAACACAGATCCCAACAAACGCAACACTGCTCCGTCGCAGCACATATTTCCAGCACAATTCACTTGTAGTAAAGTTAAACTCCTGAACAACTTCACATTTTACTGTGAGTTCACAGCAGACCATACGCAGCCCGCTGAATACACCAGCAACCTGTAACGCTGTAGGCTGACAGACCCGCTGAGTACACCAGCAACCTGTAACAATGTAAGCTGACAGACACGCTGAATACACCAGCAACCTGTAACACTGTAAGCTGACAGACCCGCTGAGTACACCAGCAACCTATAACACTGTAAGCTGACAGACCCGCTGAGTACACCAGCAACCTGTAACACTGTAAGCTGACAGACCCGCTGAGTACACCAGCAACCTATAACACTGTAAGCTGACAGACCCGCTGAATACACCAGCAACCTGTAACACTGTAAGCTGACAGACCCGCTGAATACACCAGCAACCTGCAACACTGTAAGCTGACAGACCTGCTGAATACACCAGCAACCTGTAACACTGTAAGCTGACAGACCCGCTGAGTACACCAGCAACCTGTAACACTGTAAGCTGACAGACCCGCTGAGTACACCAGCAACCTGTTACACTGTAAGCTGACAGAGCCGCTGAATACACCAGCAAGCTGTAACACTGTAAGCTGACAGACCCGCTGAGTACACCAGCAACCTGTAACACTGTAAGCTGACAGACCTGCTGAATACACCAGCAACCTGTAACGCTGTAAGCTGACAGACCCGCTGAGTACACCAGCAACCTGTAACACTGTAAGCTGACAGACCCGCTGAGTACACCAGCAACCTGTAACACTGTAAACTGACAGACCCGCTGAGTACACCAGCAACCTGTAACAGTGTAAGCTGACAGACCCGCTGAGTAAACCAGCAACCTGTAACACTGTAAGCTGACAGACCCGCTGAGTACACCAGCAACCTCTAACACTGTAAGCTGACAGACCCGCTGAGTACAGCAGCAACCTGTAACACTGTAAGCTGACAGACCCGCGAAAACCAGCTCTGGACTGCATGGCCACTGACCAGTACAACTCCAGCACTTCAGAACAGAGAGGTGGAGAAGTAGGAAGCAAAACCTGTTGCAACGCAGCATGTTAAGGAAGAGTAAGGTGTAACCGTGGTATAAACATGTCCTGCATACGAGCTTGTACAAGAACAGTCGACGACGCGGTATTGAACTTTGCAATATCTAGACATTCACTAACAGGACACAGACCTATGCAACTTAGAACATTGTGCAGTGGCCACATAGACCTTTGCACACCCAGCACTGTATACTACCTTTAATGGAATGGGCAATGAAAAGCTTTGGATGCAGCCAGTCCATCACAGGTAAAGCCTTCCCCACGACTGAGCACACTGACACGGAGAGATGTCACAGGAAAGCAACATTCATCATCAAGGCCCATCATTCATGCAAGTGATTCTCGCTTCTCGATGCTGCCATGAAGAAGGAGTTATAGGAATGCCCGGCCTCATAGCAGCACCTTCAAGAATAGATTTTACTTGTATTGATCAGGCACTTGAAGTGTAGGGGATAATTTCACTCACCCGAGCAAGGAACGCACATTCAAGGACTCCACAACAGCTGTCCTCGGTATTTACTTCACACTTATAGATCATTTTTCCCCCAGATTTGATGCCTTTGTTGTCCTCTACACATTGGCCTTTTGTCTGTCACTGCTGTGTGGAGTTTTTTCATTGATTGCATTGCGTTTCTTAGAATGTCCAGTGCATACACGCAAGAAAATGAATCTCAGGCTTGTCAATGGTGACAAGTATGTACTTTGACGATAAACGTACTTTAGACAGTGAACGACCTAGAGCATTTCCTGTTAGGAAAGTATGAGTAAGATAGAACTTCTCTCTTTGGAGGGGAGGAGGACAAGGTGTGACGTAAATGAGGCATACGAGATTATAGAGGACAGAAATCGAGTGAACAGCCAGACAATTTCCAGGAAGGGCGGGGTGTGATGCTAATGTTGGAAATAGGAGGGCACGATGTTAAAGTAAACAGAGAAAAATAGACAGATGGAAAACCTACAGCACAATCCGGGCTCTTCGGCCCACAAAGCTGTGCCGAACATGCCCTAGGGTTACCTATAGCATTCTATCCCTTAAAGCTCCATGTACCTATCCAAGAGTCTCTTATAAACCCTATCATATCCACCTCCAGCACCGTCGCCGGCAACCCATTCCACGCACTCCCCACTTCCTGCGTAAAAAAATGACCCTGACATCTCCTCTGTACCTACTTCCAAACACCTTAAGCCTGTGCCCTCTCGTGCTAACCATTTCAGCCCTGGGAAAAAGCTCTGACTATCCACACGGTCAATGATTCTCATTTTCTTATGCAGTACACTTCTACCAGGTCACCTCACGTCGTCCTTTGGCCCAAGGAGAAACGGCCGAGTTCACTCAACCTATTCTTATAAGACATGCTCCACAATCCAGGCAACATCCTCAAAAATCTCCTCTGCACCCTCCCTATAGTTTCCACGTCTTCCCTGCAGTAAGGCGACTGAACTCTCGGAGATGCCTGGCACAGTAGGAGAATCGCTACTCCCCATGTCGTGTTAGACATGCATTGCTATATTTCAATGGCAATATCCACTTCAACTATACACCCGATACCGGCCATTTTGTTAAGGAATATCCACAGATTCCGTATCGCAGTTACATTGCCCGACTGTCGTCACTCGGTAGCTTTCATTGAACAAGAATGTTGGCTGTCGTCACTTTGCCTTTGCCCTTTAGAACGCGAGGAATGATGGGAAAATGTGGAGAGAGAGAAAGAGAGAGAGGGGTGGAGAGAGAGGGGTTCGGAGCGTGCGAGAGTGACTGAGAGAAAGAGAAACAGAAAGAGATTTGAAAAGACAAAGAGAGAGGAGAAAGGGGAAGACAGCGACAAAGAAAGAGGGGGAGACAAGAAAGAGAGATAGGGAGGGAGGGAGAGAGAGAGAGAGAGAGAGAGAGAGAGAGAGAGAGAGAGAGATGCACAGAATACGAGATTCAAAATGGCACATTCTTTCTCCACATAAACTAGACTGACATGATAGTTTCATCCCTTCACTTGAACCTGAAAGCGGAATTATTTCTGGCTGTTTAACTGTTTGCTCGCTTCATAATTATATTTTATGATAATTAGTGAATGCAACCGTGCGATACTTTGTCATGTTATTAAGTGAAGTATTATATGTTTTATTGTACCAGTTATAGACTGAAATGTAGTGATAGGCTACATCTTGTTCATGTCATAACTATCACTATATTTAAAGTCTTAACTATCACTGCACCCCTGCTAAGGGAATACAAGGTATGAGCACTGTAGAGTTTATAGATACACGAAAACAATCATTGGGTGCATCCGAAGCCCGACTAAATAGATACATGAAACACACCCAGTGAAGAAAACAGGATTATCAGGTCAGAAATAATTTAAAAATGGTTTATAGAAACCACTGAAACTAAGTTCTATGCAACAAGGTGACACGAATCCCAGCACATATTTATCCAGAAACACAGAGATAATGAACTTTTGCTCTAATAGATAGTTAAACAGGGTTATGCACAATCAAGAAATAAGCTGCATTCGAGAGGAAAAAGATGGCACACGTACGACTGAAGAAATGCAAATACCTGAAGTTAGAATGTAAATGCTTACAGAGGTTATAAATTCTCCACAACTTGAAAAGTACTGGAAATGATAATATTCATAATTATTGTTGTAAAAATTAGCTTGCCTTCATCCTTGCCTATCAATGGATGTCAACAATTTTCTCAAAAATCGTGAAAACGTAGGTGAATTGTTGACAGAAGGTAAAAGATATTTGTTCCCCAAAGAAGAAATCACAAAAAGATCCATCAACGTATAGTCCTATTACTTGTGTACAAACTATATGTAAAATTGTGACATCATGCATCTCGCAACTAATTACTACTCATGTCGATATCCACAATATATTTACACGAGTACAGAAACGATACCGTAAGGCTATGACAGGATGTAAAGAACAACTGATAATAGATTCCGTAAATATAAATCAAGCCCGGTAGAAAATCAGAATTCTTTCATGTTGCTCTATGGACTGCAGAAACACATGTGTCCTATCTCTTACCTTGAACATTAACCGAAACAAGCAGCTTACACAGAGAACAGAAAAGTGTAAAAGAGAAATAAAAAAAAATATGAACCATGCGAACCAGGGCATTACAATTGTATTATTTATTTTTGGCATAATATCTTGGTCTGAAACTGATCTGGAAATTTTAATAAGAATTGGAACGACACATTTCAGAAACCATTATGTACATTAGAATGCGATTAGATTAACACTATCTGGGACAGAAGGGTGAAGAGGAATAATAGACGTTAAAAAAGCTACACAGAAGTCAGATGAATCTTCAAAGGACGAAAATATGAATCAGAGCTCTACGCAAACACAGGCAATTCCAATTGTACGTGTACTAAAATGAGACCACAACCCAGAAAAAAAGTGAAGACATTATCAGTACTGAGGAAAATGTTAACCAGTGGAAAACACCACCACGATCTGCGCAGAATGAATGCAACAAGGATGCGTAGACCGCCTGGCTCAGAGTTCTGTGAAGGATTCCTTTGGCAATACAGCTGCAGGTGGTTAACACACAAAATAAGATCAAAAATTCATAATAAAAGACCAACATATTCAAGAAGATAAATGTAGAGATTGCTGGGGGGGGGGCGCGGGGGGACGGAGGCAGTCCAATGTATTACAGGATCTTGTTGCAGATTAACAGAATCTGATTACTTACACAGGCACACTCAGTGGCAAACATCATTCGTCATGAAAACACACATAAATAAAATTACACTAATTAATATACTCACACCTTATTATAAATGCAAGCTTGATCCAGCTTTTGAGTTAGAATACCACGAATTATACTATGACCGATTATTTATTACGGGTAGGGCAATTCATAATAATCGTTCAGATATAATAATGCAGGATAAAGAAACAAGAGTATCTTTTTTTAATAGATATAGCCATTACAAACAGCGTTACCTACAGACAATCAACGAGTTTAAAACACAATAAATATGCTGAATTAAAAGAGGAATTTGAATGTCTTTGGAACATGACCAGGGTATACATTATCCCGCTGATAATATCTGCAACAGGAATCACTATACAGAATAGTATTCAAAAATAGGTCTACACTGTAATATCTATGTAAATCTTCAGAAAGCCACAATGCTAAGTACCACTGGAAAAGCCTCATAGGTTGCTCATGTGTTAACCCTCTCATTCCCGGAATCATTGTAGTGAATCTTCTCTGTACCCTCTACAACGTCAGCACATCCTTTCTTAAATAGGGAGACCAAAACTGCCCACAATACTCCAAGTAAGGTCTCACCAGCGCCTTATGGAGCCGCAACATCACATCCCTGCTCTTATACTCTATTCCTCTAGAAATGAGTGACAACATTGCATTCGTCTTCTTCATCACCGACTCAACCTGGAGACAGACGTGAGATTAATGAGGAACATCTGGAAAACTTCTGAAATGCCCGCTTCGCTGCCGCTGCTACTGTGTGGCAACCAGAATCTCCGGAGCAGAAGGTCCCGAAATTCTCGGCTTTGCGTGTTTCTGCGGCGGGAGCGAGGCCGCAGGCGCTCGGGAGACTGTTTCGGACGGCTGGTCGGAGGCTCGAAGTTATCGGACGGACTGACTTAGTGTCGGCTGTGGTCGGCTGCTTCCAAGGCATAGGCAAGTTGACGGTGCTTGGAGGTTTATGGCAAGGAGTTTCTCCCTTTTCCCGCCTGCTATCGGGGACTGGGGACTTTGAGACTATTTTTACCCAGCCCATGGTTTGTTCTTCATCAAATTATGGTATTGTTTTGCACTGCTGTAACTATATGTTATAATCATGTGGTTCTGTCAGTGTTAGTCTTTGGTTTGTCCTGTTTCCTGTGATATCATTCCGGAGAAACGTTGTATCATTTTTTAATGCATGTATGCATTTCTAAATGACAATAAAAGAGGACTGAGTGTTCTCATAATCTAACCTTAAGGGTATCCTGCACGACGACTCTCAAGTCCCGTTGCATCTCAGAACTTTGAAATCTCCCCATTTAAATAATAGTCTGCTCGTTTATTTCTTCTGCCAAAGTGCATAACCATACACTTTCCAACATTGTATTCATTTGCCATTTCTTTGCCCATTCTTCCAATCTATAGTAACACACTCACGCGCAAACGCAAACACATAGAGTGGACACACACGCAGCACACACACAGACACAAACACACTCAGACACGTACGAACACAGATTTAAGTATGCCGACACAGACAGACACACACACATACACACACTGGCGCACACAGTTATTGAAACAAGCAAACAAGCTCACGTAGACACAGATCGACACACACGCAAATGCAAAGACACATGCAAATGCATACACACACCAACACGCAGAGCGGCACACTATCACACTATTATCTTCACACAAACACGGATGCAGACACCGAAACACACTCATACACATTAACGCGCAGAGACAGACACAAAGAAATAGAGAAACACAAACCCAAACACAAGAGCATACAAACACATAAAGTCACAAACATGCACAGCAGCATTTAGACACACCCACCCACATAGAAACACTGATAGAAACACACCCACACAAAGACAACTGCAGTTTCTCATCTCCATCTCCAGCTCTCCGCTGTGCTCTGTGTTCTTTCAGTATTCGACAGATTTCAAAGTGATTTCCTCCTACTTTTTCTGAACTCAGCGAGTACGGTCCCAGAGCCATCACGCGGTACTCATACATTAACTCTCACCTTCCCTAAAATGTATTGAGTAGAGACTGTCCGAGCTCTACCCACTTCAGATATAAGCCCATAATTTTCCTGTTTCCCTTACGAACAATGTCATGCTTTTTAGCTCCCCGAACCAGTATATACATATCCCTCTGGAGGACTGAATACTTTCTTCCACATGAGCCCAAGTGTTCTCTGTATCCACGCTGTACCGACACAGACTGAGTGTTGTGTGCTTGCTGATCTCTTACAGAAACACATACAGACAGAGACAGAACACACACAACACACACATCACACACGGGCACGTACAGGTATGTAAACAAACACACACACACACACACACACACACACACACTCAGCTACAGGAACACTCAACCACTACAGACATACACACAGAGAAGCACGCACTCACTCAACAGTAGACGTTGTGACCAAGTCACTGAAGAAATTGGAGATTGGTGGATATGAAAGTGTTTATTCATCAACATAAATAAACCTTTTCCTGACCCACTCCCCGCAGAGGCTCTCAAACTGAAACTACGTCGAGTTTATCCTCTGGCAGACAATGTTAACAGTAGCCGATTTAATACAAGTTCACAAGCAGTTCTGGCACAATTTACTTCAATATTTTGTGTCTGATATCACCTACTCCGTGACGAGTTAAAGAACCAGCAGACATAGAAATCACTTTGGAGTCTTGTATTGCTATTAACTAATACTATTTATTACTAACAATGTAATGCAGTAATAAAAATCGGATAAATCGAACAGGATAGCAAAGATTATATGTATATAATTGCGAAAAAGAAAAAAAACAAATTTCTTCAAGCCTAGGGGTAAATGATGATGAGTAAAGTTCAGTTCAGTTCAGTTGGTGGTATTGAGTTGAGTAGTGATGGAGAGAGAGAGGTGTTGTTGTTCGAGTAATCGGATGCCGTCGATTCTTCCCGTTGTCCTCCGAAATCCTTTTGAATTCACTGAATGTGAGCACAAAAAGGGGACCGCTTTCTGTGGTGGAGTTATCAACCCAGGCGAGGAGTGGCCCCACTAATAACTTCCCACCGGTCACACCTTTTCCACACTGCAAGAACCACTGATCGATTCTCCTTATCGATCCTCTAAAAAAAAAAACACTTTTCTGTGGGCACAACAAAGCTCATCCAGTCTCCAAAATCATGTGACTGTCTGTCTACCAGCCTCTCTCTCTTAATAACAAGGTGTTTGTCTTGTACACCCCGCTCTCTCTCTCTCTCTCGCTCTTTTCTAAAGAACAGTTCATAAGGATAATTCAGGTTCCCGTCGCACTGACAAAATGGTCCTTTGACGTACATATTTCCAGTAGAAGCACCTTGTAAGTTATAAGACACTTTGAAGGTTCAGACACTTTTGTTGGATCCAAGTAAATCACACATATGGTTAAAAACCTTCCGAGAACAGAAAACCCAGAAGCCCAAGACACCTGCTGTGAAGTTTGACAGGTAGAGAATGTAGGGAGACGATCACGGGATCCGATTAACATGACGTCACGGTTGGCACAGGTTCTGCGTGCCGAAGGGTCGGTTTCTGTGCTTGACCTTTCTCTGTCCTATGTAGGAGTAAGACAACAGACGACCCCAACGTTTATTTTCAGAGTGCGCTTTTCTCACAGTGGTGACAAACATGTTTCTGAACCAGGACAAAGTTTGGTACCCTTCACACCAACAAGCTGAGGATGTTTGCTGGTAATCGGGAGTGGGAGATAAGGTTACAGTGGGATGAGCCGTGATTACAATTGGTGGAAAATCAGAGTGGGACGGCCTCATTACTCTCAGCGGGTCTCCTTATGCGATGGACAAAATGAGCACTGACACATCATGAGGAGCAGAGTTCTGTCTGATGGTGTTTGAAAATACCTCCTTTGCTGGATGAATGACAATCGCAACACCCCTTAACACCCTCACAATTTCCATTGCTTACAGTTTCACAATTAATTCGCTAAATTAACCAGAATAGTGCGCCTCTGGGATTGCTCTTGTCTAATGTAATCACATTGTAATTGATCTGAAAATATTTTTAAGTAGGTTGAAATCTGCCCCTGCGGAGCGCTGAAATGTATTAAAACACAAAGCATGTGCTGCCTCAACATTTCATTGGGAGGGATCGCCTGCAGCATACGGAAACAAATCACCGGACGGAGAATATGTTGGCAATGTTGGAAAGCTACTAGGGTGTGGGGAGAATATTGTACGTGTGCATTGCCGTCATTGGAGTTCCCGGTGAGTGAGCAGAACAACTCATGTTTGGTATCTCTGCGTGTTAAACGGTGTGAATCCGTTTATGATCATTTGACAAGCTTCCAACTTGATGATCATTCCACAAATATCCATCAGTGATATTGATCCTGTCAATTGGATATTATAATTATGCATTTTAATGACAACCCTCTGTCTCTCCTCTGATACACGGGATAGTCTCGAACGTTGTTTTTGCCTTTAATGGCACCTTGTCCAGAGTGTACTAGTGTTGGCGACAGGTAGCTCTCTGAAAGGTGTGACTGGAGAATTATACATTGTGGTGTTGACTCTTTCTGAGGTACTGGTCTGAGCGAATTTCTGATCCTTTAATGGTACCTTGTCCAGAGCGGTACCAGTGCCGGGGATAGGCATCTCTCCGGGAATGTGTGACTGGGAGGGTATTAATGACAGAGTTGTGCGGAGTTGTTCCAGGGCTGGGGACAGAACGCTTTCCGAGAAGCTGTAATTTGGACGTTTTAATGTGCCCTTCTCCAGAGGTGACCCAATGCTATGGACAGTGAAGGGTGACTTTGAGGGTAATACATTGTGAAGTTCACTGTTCCTGAGTTCTGGTTCAGAGTGAACCTCTGGTCGTACGTGTCGCGTCTCCCTGTGGAGTCTGTCACAGTCGGATTCTACTGCCCGTCGTTTAATTAATTGTGTCTGATCGCCTGAAGCAGTGTCCACGGATTGTGTGTTGTTGAAATGAACTCCCCTGAGGAATTAACCAGCTCAGCCTTTGCTTATTGAATTGTCCCCGCTTTCCCTTTGAGATCCGTCGTAAAATGGGACACAGCTCCGACCTGGAGAACGATCTCAGTCCGAAACGTTCTGTTAATCTGTATGGATGCTGCCTGATCTGACCAGTTGTTCCAGCTTCCCTCTGGATCTGGATCGCTCCTCGGCCCCATCACATGCTGAGTTTCCAGAGGCCTGGTCAGTCACGGTTAAATCAGTGAAACCGGTTCCACCAGTGACTGGAATCGGGATTAGCACAGATTATTGTTGTTCATGCAGATTATTTTTATTCCCGATCATCCTCCACACATCAGTTTATCCCCACACTGAAAAAGACAGGTCAGTGACAGTGTGACCCGTGTCCGATGCTGCATTAGCAGCCGTTCAACAACACACAGCACTGCTGATCTTTAGCTGAAACCCGGTGAACGGTTAATTCGCTGAAGGTACGTTCAGTAATGGCCAGTGTCTGTTCTGCTCTCTCTATTTCTCTCCAGTGAATTTACTGGCGATTGTGATCCTGTCCCGGGGGAAGTGCGGCCTCTCTACCTGCACCACTAGCTACCTGGTAGCCATGGCAGCGGCGGATCTACTGACCATTGTCACCGAGCTGATCTTTGTTGCAATTAAATTCTATTACTTTCTCTGGAGCTTTGTGAGTGTTACCCCCGCATGTAAGGCTATCAAGGTTCTGAGGTACACAGCCACAGACTGTTCTGTCTGGTTCACCGTCAGTTTCACCTTCGATCCGTTTTTCTTCCATTTGCTGCCAGAAGCTGAAAACGAAATATTGCACCGGGGAAACTGCGGCTGTGGTTCTGACAACAACCTGTGTACTCTCGTGTCTGAAAAACATTGCCCGCTACTTCACACAAGAACCCTTAGTGATCATCGACAATGTACCGTGGCTCTGCAAACCTATAGACAATTATTTCACTGACCCCGGGTGGGTAGGATATGACTGGCTCGATACCATTTTAACTCCGTTCCTCCCTTTCGCTGGGATCCTGCTGCTCAACGCTCTGACAGTCAGGCACATTTTAGTGGCCAGTCGGGACCGTAAGGAGCTGCGGGGTCAGAACAAGTCGGAGAACCGCAGTGACCCGGAGATGGAGAGCAGGGGGAGGTCTGTGGTTTTACTCTTCACCCTCTCCGGCAGCTTCATCCTCCTGTGGATAACACTGGTTGTGAATGTCATATATTATCAGGTCACAGGAGGAGTATACGATTTCAATGATTCAGAATGGATCTTTCACTACGTCGGATAACTGCACGAAGACATTTATATACTCAGTGACTCAGTCGGAATTCAGGGAGCAGGTGGTCAGCGTGATGAAATATCCGGTGACCTCGGTGTTTCAGTTCATTAATAAAGTCGCGACCTGAGCACAAACCGGAAGCGGCCATAGTGTCGTCATTCTGGGCTCCAGCTGCCTACATTCACCGCCGGATCTCCCGGCTGTTATTCCCTGGTCGATTGTCCTATGGACCGGCATCTCCGGGACTTTAGAAACAACAGGGACGTGGACAGCAAGACGGTAGACGATGGAGGATAGAGGATGGAGTGTATGCATGTGTGTTTGCGTGTGTGTGTCTGTGTGTATGTGTGTGTGTGTGTGTGTGTGTGTGTGTGTGTGTGTATGTGTGTGTGTGTCTGTGTGAGTGTGTGAGTGAGAGAGAGAGAGAGATACAGAGAGAGAGAAAGGTGGAGATAGAGATAGATAGACAGAAGAGAGAGAGAGAGAGAGAGAGAGAGAGAGAGAGAGAGCGAGATGTGGTTACAAACTGGAGAGTGTGTGGAAAGCGTTTGCGGCCGGGACTAGGGGGCCTGAGCTATGGAAGAGTTTGGCCAGGATGGGCATTTATTGCTTAGAACTTAGGGAAGTGAGAGAAAACCAAACGTTAACGATTAAAATTGGCAGAGTTTCAGATCAGCCGGCCGGCGACAGTACAAAATCCCGCTGACGAATGGGTCTATAATACAGCCCCACTAGAGAGACACATCTTGCTTTTAAGTTCGACCCACAGTCAGTGTTGGGCTGGCGTTGTAGAAGGGGAGGGAATTCACATGCAGTTTTGCGGTCAGTCCGCAGTGCACTACGGGGCTGTAGTGATTGGGTCCCATTTCTGGGATCAGTGCACAGTCACAGTGAGCTGGAAGGATTGTGTGAATAAAACACGTCCGAGTTGTTTTATGGCTTAACAGAACTTGCAGACATTTACGTCCATCGTGAACAAACCAAAAGCAGTCGCAGTCCACAGACGTCATTACGTCAAGCTCCATCTCTTAAAGTGAATAAACGAACTCAATGACAGTGTTCGTCAATTAGTCAAACAGTTAACCTTATCAGCAGATGGTGTTATTTTCCACACTTGATATTACCCTGCAGTGGCATCGTGACAGTGGGGCCTGTGGTGACGGAGGGGAGAATCAGTGTTGCGTCACCCTCAGTTTTGGGATCAGAGCACACTCTAAATCCAGTCTCCTTCTGACTCGAGTCGTCCAGTCTCGGCAGCAAAAGTCGTGAATCCTTACCGCGCCCTTCTAGGATAATTACGTACTTTCTGAGGCGGCCTACCGCAGATACACACACTACTCCAGCTGTGGTCTCACCAACGCGGAAGAGTACAGCACGGGAGATGGCCAGTCTACTCACCATGTTGTACCGAATCAACTGAACTTCTCGACATACCTTACTAGTCCAATCCCTGCCGCATACACAGGGTTCACATCCCTCCATTGTCCACACATTCATGGAGTATCTCATAGTCCCGTTCGCATCTGCCTCCACCAGTACCCCGGCATTCATTCCAGCCACCTACCACTATCAGTGTGAACAAAATCTTGAAACGCATAACTCCTTCAAGCATTCTGAGTCAGGTTTAACATGATTGTCTTAGATAAGATGATTACTTTTAAATAAGTGTTTGGAAACGATAGTCCCTCTTTGCACCATTTATTTAAGTTGTAATCTGGAGTAGCGTTCACCATATCACCATAAGCGCTTGCCCTCTGGATTTAGACATTCCCTCCTTATGGGAAATCCCGGCTCTCCGCTCCGTGCCGACCTCTCATATTCCTATAGACTTGTATCAGGCCTCGCGCGGCCTCTGCTGCTGCAGAGAAAATATCCCTTGATTGTCCACACTCCTTATCCAGGCAGCATCCTGTTAAACCTCTGTTCCGGTGTGAGATGGCGAGCTGCCTTTCGGTGAAAATGGAGAACGGTAGCCTGTAACTGTGCCAGATGGCCCAGAGTGCTTTGCTGCCGGGTCTACCTCCAGCTCCGCCCCACGTAAAACAGCCTCAGGTGTTAATAGGGCCGACTGTCCGGAATCCTCCCACTCATGTCTGGCAAATTATTTTCCGAAAGATGAGAATATCACACCGAAGATTTATTTGAAGTTACGACCAACCAATGAGCAATGTTGGCGGAAGATGGGCTGCGTTTACGAGTGTCTGTATTTGGGGAAGATAGCGCTCTCAGTGTTACGTGGCCATGACTCGGAACAGGACCTCTCGCACTCAATTGCCTACTCCCACCGACCTGCATCGTGACCAAAACCCTCCATAACTCCGTCAACTATGTACTTATCCAACCTCATTGAAAACGAGTGCAAATGCAACACTTTTGCTCACAGCTCGGCCACACTCTTACGACCCTCCGAGAGAAGAGTTTTTCTCCGATGTTCCCCTGAAACTTTCACCCTTAACCCATGACCTCTGGTTGTAGTCCCACCAAACCTCAGTGGAAAACGCCAGCTTGAATTCACCCTATCTAGACGCCTCATAGTCAAGTATGGCTCCACCAAATCTCCTCTCAATCTTGCACACTCGAAGCACGACAGTCCTAACCTATTCAATCTTTCCTTGTTACTCGGGCCTCCGGAGCCTGTATTATCCTTCTAATTTGTTCTGTCCTTTTTCAAACATAATATCCGATCTCTTGCACTCAGTATTTTGAATGAGGGAGGAAAATGTTCCAAAAATTGGTATTTCTGACTCCATTTACCTGTGACAAACTTTGATGAATTATGCACCTGTATCCCCCGATCTCTTTGTTCTACCAAACTTCTCAGCACCGGACTGTTGACTGTGTAAGATCTAGTCTACTTGCTCCTACCGAGGTGAAACGCGTCGCTTTCGTCTGCATTAAATTCCGTCTTCTCCTTTTCAACCCATTTTCCAATTGATCCAGATCCCCCTGAAAGCCAGGATGTCCTTCCTCGTTGTTCGCTGCACCATTACTGCTTGCATCACTTGGAAATCTGCTGATCCATTTAACCACACAACCATCCAGCCTTCATTCATTCGCATTTAAACCACGTGATATCAAAAACTGAGTCCGGACACTAGCAGAATAACGTTAATGGTAACGAAACGTAAAGCGGGTGTGGACAAAAAGTTCTTCCATCCAACCTATCCCAACCCAGTAACAGTTTCTTGTCAATAATATATAAATTGCCCTAGTGGAACGAACATGAGCAAAATAATTTGACTGATGAAAAACAAAGAATCGCCGATTTGAATGGGCAGCGACAGGTTTGCGGCATCTTCAGCTGTGTTATCAGCAACAGAGGATGGCAAACTTCCCATGTGTGGATAAAACCGGGACCACTCGGCTTCAGACCTCATCACAGCGATGCTCTGAACATGGTTGAAATCCCCATGTGTAGAGATAGTCACTGGCTCTGATAACAGGGTTGCAAACATCCCAGCGAGTGTAACGTTGATCAGCACATTCCACCGGCTGCCTTTGTACAGGGGCGCTTCCGTCTGCTTCCCCACAGTCTTTGAAAGTTAGAATCTGAGCTCTGAAAGTGAATGACAGCACACTCGGCAATGACAACCAAAATCTTCATAAAATGTTCCTTCAGCTTCTCTTCCCCTACACAGGCCAGATTCTAATCAACTGGAGCGTGGCAAAGGTGCAGCGCGGAAGAAGGCCATTCGGCCCCTCCACCGTTCTGCTGCATAGCAGTTTTATATAAGATAAGTTATATGCTCGAATCATTGTGAGCTATTCTCGGGCTCTTATATGAGAAATGATCTGCTGGCATTGGATGAGGTTTGAAGGAGCTGTACCAGGAGTGATCCCGGGAGTGAAAAGGTTACCATACGAGGAGCGTTTTATGGCTCTAGGACTGTACTCGTTTGAGTTTAATACAGTATACGGGGGGGGTGGTGAGTAATCGCAATGAAACATATCGGCTATTGAAAGGCCTACATGGAGTGGACGTGGAGCACGTTTCTATAGTTGCCCTGGAGGACCAGAGGGCGCATGCTCAGAGTTCAAGGACGTTCTTTAGGATAGAAATGAGGAAGAGTGTTATTAGAATTTGTGAAATCCATTGCCAGAGACGGCTGTGGGACCCAACTCTTTGGGTACATTGAAAGCGGTGGTTGACATGTGCCGGATTAGTGATTGGGTTAATGGTTACAGGGGTAAGACATGTAAATGAGATGGAGACGCATATTTAGATCAGCCATGATTGAAGGGAAGTCCGCCATAGAAACATAGAAAAACTACAGCACAATACAGGCCCTTCGGCCCATAAAGTTATGCCGAACATATCCTTACCTAGAAATTACTAGGCTTACCTATAGCCCTCTATTTTTCTAAGCTGCATGTGCCTATCCAAAAGTCTCTGAAAAGACCCTATCGCATCCACCTCCACCACCATTGCCGGCAGCCCATTCCACCCACTCACCACTCTCTGAGTAAAAAACTTACCCCTGACATCTCTCTGTACCTACTCCCCCCTTAAACCTGTGTCTTCTTGTGCAAACATTTCAGCCCTGGGAAAAAAGCCCCTGTCTATCCACACAATGCCTCTCATCATCTTATACACCTCTATCAGGTCACCTCTCATCCTCCGTCGCTCCAAGGAGAAAAGGCCGTGTTGACTCAACCTGTTTTCGTAAGGCATGCTCCCCAGCCCAGGCAACATTCTTGTAAATCTTCTCAACACCCTTTCACAGGAGAGTTGCACAGGAGGGTTGGGTACGAAGACATCAACGCCATCCCGTTTGAAACAGAGCCAATGAAACGCCAAAGGAAATCTCTAAGCTGTTCTTCACTGGGAAAGGAAGAATCAGTGAAGATGGGTTGCAGATGGGTACAATTTGAAAGGAGTAAGAGGAAGAAGAAAGCTGGAGGGCGAAGGAACGACTCTGTAGGCCGAATGGACTCATTCTTCTCATGGTATCGTCTTACAGTCTACAAGGGTCTGCACTGTGCTGTCATCTTCTAAGTGGAGGTCTGAGATTAGTGGTATTCCACAGGAATCTCTACTGGGGTCTCCGCAGTTTGTCTTATATATAAATGACGCGGTGAAGATGAACCTGGTTGGATTAATATTGGTGGAGAGTACAACACCGACGACTGGCAACGAATACAGTGTGATATCCTGTCAAGCATTTGCAGATGAGGGCAGAGAAATGACAGATGGAGTTTAACGCTGCCAAATGTGAGGTGTGGCAACTTGGTGGGTCAAATGTAGAGAGGCAGTACACTGCTAAATGCAAAACACTGAACAGTGTTAATGAGCATAAAGATCTTAGGGTCGAAGTTCATAGCTCCCTGAAGGTGGTTCTGCGGGATTATTAGGTGGTTCAGATGGCAAATGGCATATTTGGTCTTATTAGTTGAAGTACTGAATACAAAAGTCAGGAGGTGATGTTGCAGCTTCATAAAATACCAGTGAGACCACATCTGGAGAATTATATACAGTTGTGTTAACCCAATTATAGATGGACGGTAAGGATTTGGAGAGGGTGCAGAAGAGGATCACAAGGACATCGCCTGGATTAGAGGGCACGTGCTATAATGAGAGGTTGACCAAGCTTGTTATTTACTTTGCATCGGCGGAGGCAGAGGGTAGATCTGATAGAGGTTTATGAGATTATGAGAGGCACAGATAGATTGGGCACACAGTATTTTTTTCCTAGTGTTGAAATACTGTATCTAATACCAGAGGACATACATTTACTGTGAGAGGGGATCAGCTCAAAGGAGATTTGCGAGGCAAGTTCGTTCACAGAGTGTGTTGGGTGGCTGCGGTGGTGGAGACAGATACATCAGAGATTTTTAAGAAAAGCTTAGATAGACAATTGAATGTGAAGAGACTCGAGGGATATGGATATTATGTAGGCACAGGGATCAGTTTAGTAGCCATTTGGATACTAATCTATTTGGTTCAGCAGAACATTTTGGGCCGGAGAGTCTTTTCCCGTGCTGTACTGTTCTATGCTCTATGTCTATGCTCTATGACATTGTTAAGTTACAATGTTTCAATGTGATTTTCAATTTAGTGTGTTGTTTTATCATAACGAGCTCCAAAACTTCTTTCAGCATTTTGTCCAACTTTGCCAACCCATACCTCATTTCCACAAGAGATTCCCACATCATTCCCTGAGACTGTGAGCCTTTTCCCATCACCAGGCTGAAGAAGAGCGGTGAATCCTCTGTCGGGCCTCGCTTCTCTGTGAGTTATGTGATTTTCTTTAAACAATGAACTTGGTGAGTGACCGACTGAGTGAGAGAGAATGGAGAAGACAATATCTGCTCAGTGTTGGGACGTCCCAATGACATCGAACACAGGAACTGTAACTGGACAACCTCTTCACCCATTCTGTAAATTTCTGGGTTCGGTCATTAGCAGAAAGGTACTGACTGTGGAAATTACAAATCAGAATATTATGAAATAATTATTAATTTTATAACTTGGTCAGTTCTGCTAAGCAAATGGCAATTGATGAAGGTCCTTTTGTATTCTTTAATTAATGTTGCTTCCTTACGCCAAAACTAACCCTCACTGTGTCAGAATCAGTGATTAAATCCGGCCCCAAACATTGTGCTTTCATCTCTGCACATTGTAACTTGAACCATCTCACTGAGGGTCTGATGGAGACACAACCCCTGCCCTCTGCACATGTGATCACAGCTCCCCTGATTCTGACATTTCAAAAACCATCAGAATGGTTTTCTGATTCAGTCTGAAGACTATGGTACATTCAGCTCGTCGTCAGACCTGACAGACCATGTCTTCCCACAGCTGGTTCCACCTGTTCCACCTCTTGGTGTGTCCTCCTTCCTCCACCTCCAGGGATGCTGCATCTGCACACAAACCCCTCACCTGCAAAGATTGCCTATACTCCTGACACAGGAAACCACATCACTGCCACTTTCCCGATACCTTGTCTGAGTTGCTAATCCCTGGGTATACTCCCGGTTCACTCTCCTCCTCAGCAAGCCTCTTTCCTCAGTCACCATCTGTGAGATCATAACAGAACAACCAAACGATCCATTAGACAGTCCGTGTACCCCTCCACTGCTGACCAGTAAAAACTCTGTCTGCTCAGCCCCTTCTTTGAATATACAACCAGATCCGCATCCATTGTAAGGACAATTATATTTCTAAAGAGACTATGCAAACCCGTGTCCTTCTCTGATGCAGAGGTCACTGACACCCCACACCACTTCCCAATTTGCACCTACAGCCCATGACGGTGACAGATATCCCAGACTCTGGGGCTTTCTAAGAAACACAGTGTTAACAGCAAAATTAGACAATAATTAATATGAAGAGAGAATGGTTTCTTCCTGAAAGGACACCCGAGCTGTCTGACACAATGGACCAGATCCTCCCTTGTTTACCCCGTGTCCCGTGTTCATAATCCCCGGGTGGCGGAATGTTCAATCATCCCAGTTTCTCCCAACAACATCCCCCCACGCCACCACATCTTTCGCATCACTTACCCCACACCCACATGTCCACCATAACCTCTCCCAGCACAGACAGAGAGATTCCCTTCACCCCAGACCCCCTCCCAGTTTTGGGAACCTCAATTTAACGATGCCACAGAGAAGGCACGGGCGGAAAGCTCAAACCAGAGCAGCGGGATCGGAGAGCCCTGAGACTCCGACCATCCGGCAGTGCTCGGTCCCGGCCCCTTCCCACTGCAACCGGTCCCCGACTTACACAAACCCGGAGTCATTCTGTTCCTCACCGCCGCCGGAAAAGGAGAACCAGCGGCAAATCCGGGGATCGGCACTGCGCCAGCAGTGGCCGAAGGTTCCCGCAGCGCTCCTACTTTTCGCCGGAGGTTACCACAGCGCCACAAGCGGCCGGAGGATCCCGCAGTCCCCCTGCGCGTCGCCGGAGGTTACTACAGCGCCACCGGTGGCTGGAGGCGGACAACGCGGGGTGTTCAGCTGTTCGGCCTTTCACTGGGAGACGCTCGCCATCCACATCAGCTCCAACCAGCCAACTGTGTGCGAACTTTGATGACAAACAAACATAATTCCTCTCAGCGATCAGCTTTCTGAATGATTCACTGTCTTTTAGAGGAAGGGGCATCTATGGCCTACATTGTCAGAGCGTTTTAGTTTTCCAGTGGACGAAGATTGCATGGACGAGAGGTCTTCTGTTGACTAATACGACGTGTATCTGGTCCGTGGACGTTTCTGGATCACTTTAGTAAAACAGTTGTTTATCAAAATACGAGAAGTAACCGATGTCACTCACGAATTAGGCCGAATAGCGGAGGCGGATCAGTCGAGAGGACATTACCACTGCTGATCCACCACCAGCTCCCGCTTAGAACTCGCCATCAAAGCGGAGCAAACCTTAAAGTAAATGTCGCTTTTTAAATTTTATTTCGATTTCCCTCCGAGGATAGATAGGGGCAATTATATATCATCTCCTGCTGCCAAAGTCTGAAGTTTCGCTGAGAGGTAGGAGGAGACGCTCGGAGCATCGCCTTGATGACGGTTCCCTGGGAGGGAGAGATCCCGACACGAGAAGCGGGGTGGGCGGGGGGAATGAATATGGTGTGACAGCGGGTGGACAGGATGTTTGTCAGGAAGGGTTCATCTGTGGAAATGTCTGAGCGGTGGTGGCGAGCAGAGGGATTCACCGCATTGGGGGGCAAACACCGGCAGACTGTTGACTTGCAAGTGGGGCCAAAGATCTGGGCAAAGTGGGGATAGGAGTGGTGTTGGAGGACACGGATGGATCTGCCTGGGGTTTTATTGAATGACAGGACGGACTGGAGTGGCCGAGTGGCCTGCTCCTGTTCCTTCTGTCTGTGTGTTTAAATACAAGGATTAACTAGACCCTTCTTGAGCCTACAGGATGTCCCAGTCGGTGTTGTAAGGACCGATGCTTGGAGACCAGGTGTTCCCAAACTGTGTCAGCAATTTGGCTGAGGGACAAATTTCAACATTTCCAAGTCCGTTGTTGACACAAAATGTATATTTATATATTAATCATGACATAAAATGTGTATTTATACACTGCTAATGACATAAAAATTATATTTATTTATTCTCAATGACATAAAACCTATATTTCTATATTATTAATGACAGGAAATTGTATAATTGATGTTCCGTGTGTTATCTGAATATACTGCCCTGTGACGCTGCTGCAAGTGAGTGTTTCTCTGTACTTGTATCTTCCCGAACTTGTGTACTTGGCAATAAACTCAACAGTACTTGAGAAAGCTCAGAGAGATTTGATTAGTGATGATCGTCTTGGCAGCTCAGCAGGTCGAAATTAAAGAGACGGGACACTGTTCCATGCAGAGCCTGGATAATGTCGATGAGCAGGAGCATCTTGGAATCCAAGTTCATCGCTCCCTGACAGTGGCCACACAGATTGATAGAGTGGCTAAGAAGGCAAATTGTATGCTTACCTTTATTAGTCAAAGCATTGAGTTCCAAAGTCAGGAAGTTATGTTGCAGCTTTATAAAACAGCTATTAGGCCTCAACTGGAGTATTTCATGCATTTCTGGTCGCCTCATTCTAGGAAGGATGTCCGGGCTTAGAAAAGGGTACAGAAGAGTTTTGCCAGGATATTATCTGGATTAGAGGGCATGAGCTATAGCGAGATTTTGACAAACCTGGGTTGTTTTCTCTGGAGCCCCGCCGGCTGCTGCGATACTTGCAGAAGGATTATAGGATTACGATACTCGTAGATAGAGTAGACAGACGATGTCTTTTTCCCAGGTTTGAAATGTCTTATACAAAAGACCATGCATTTGAGGTGGAAAGGGTAATTTTAAAAGCGATGTGAGGGGCAAGCTCTTCCACACAGAGAATGGTGAGTAGCTGGAAAGTGCTGACTGGGTGATGGCGGATGCAGATACATCAGGGGCCTTTAAGAGCCATTTACATTGGCAGGTTGATGGGAAATAAATGGAAGAACATAGACACTGTGTAGGCAAAAAAGATTAGTTCATTTGCATGTTTGATTAGTATTTTTTTTAAAGCAACACACACAGCGTGTTGGAGAAACTGAGCAGGTCAGGCGGCATCTCTGGGCAAGAGTAAACCGTTGACGTTTCAGGCCCAGGCCATTCTTCAGGACTGCAATGGAAGGAGAGAAGTCAGAATACCAAATGGTGGGGGTGTGGAGGAAGCAGCCCAAGGACGCAGGCGATTTCTGGAGTAAAGATCTGGAAAGTTGATTGGTGAACGAGATAAAGGTCTGGGGAATGGGGAACCTGATATGAGACGGTAGAAACCATGGATAAAAACTAATGGGCAGGAGCACCAGGGGGAAGTTATGGGCAGGTAAGCAGATAACTGGGAAAGGTAAGAGAGGGGGTGGGAAATTACCGGAAATTCGAGAAACTCATGTTCATGGCGACAGCTTGAAGGCTGCTCAAACGGAATATAAGGTGTTGTTCCTCCAACCTGAGTCTACCCATGTCGCGGCAGTAGAGAAGGGCATGGACTGATATATCGGAATAGGCATGGGGAGTGGAATTAAAATGGGCATGATCCCTCTTTTTCTGGCGAAGCTGTCTCCAGTCTACGTCGGGTTTCACTGATACAAAGGAGGCCACACCGGAAACACCGGGTGCAGTAGATGACCCCAACAGGAGAAATGCCGATTTCTCCTTCCGGTGATCAAAATTTGCAGCTCTCCCCCTTTCCCTATTCCACACTCTGACCTTTTACTTCTTCTCACCTCTTATTACTACCCCCTGGGCCCCTGCTCTGTCACTTTCTCCAATTATCCATTCTCCTCTCCTATAAGAATATTTCTTCTCCAGCACTGTCCCACCCACCTGGCTTCCCTTATCCCCTTCCAGAAGGCCTCTGCCCTCCCACTCCCTGGTCGGATCATCATGTGAAGAAATATCAAGCGCGATAAGCTTTTAATTTAGAGAAACGAGGACGAAGAAGTGAATACATTGAAATACACAACGTCATTAGCGGTTGAACCAATGAAAAATGGTGTGAATTCCTGGGGACTGATATGAGTGGAAATGTCTCCGAGGGTGGTGAAAGTTTGCAAATCCCCACCACAGAAGGGAGTAAAGATTCATGATTGTCCACGCATAAAACAGAGTTCGGCAGATGTGTGGAGACCGAAGGGATCGAGGAAATAATGATCAGGGAGAAACATGTGGCTGAGATGCGAGCGCAGACGTCATCTTGTTGTAAGTTCGATGGGCTGAATGGCCACCTCCTGCTGTTTCTCACTTGGTGATGTTATTTTTTCACTCTCCAGTGAGGGTGGGGAAATGCGAATAGAAGTTAGTGTTTGTAAACATAGAACCGATCTGAATGGAGCCTGCACATTTCCGCTCTGAGTGTAAACTATATGGCGGACTGGTATGGGGACCGGACCCGTAAATCGTTGACCCAACGGAGGAGAAAGGGAAAATATACGGAGGAATAATTAAAAATGTAGCTGGTGTAAATATGAAATAATGTGGAAAATGCGGCAGGTGGGTCATGCAGCGTGTGAGGGGCGAAGAGTAGAGTCACCAGTTTAGGAGGGAGACCTTCAGCCCGTCACTTGATCCCGCTCTATTTTCCTATTTTACCGCAGATCTGCAGCATCTGTGGGTTTGTTTCTCGTGGTTGTGCAGTTTAATCTTCCTTCCGTTCAGACAAGGGAGTGAGATCCAGATCTGTCACGTCCTCGCATTGTGGGTGGGCATTTATTTTTCTTGACTCATTTCACTGCTACGAGCTGCGGTGCATCTAATGTTTCCCCATGTACGACAGTATTTATGAGAGAATTAAGCCTTTTCCATTTATCAGTGTGTCTCGAAAATGTATACACTTCAGTTAAACCCCCTTCCAGAAGATTCAAAGCAGCAAACAAGGTTGTCTAATATTTTCATAAAATTAAAATGGAGAATCGGTTTATTATTACTTATATTATTATTATTACTATTATTTTTAAATTTTGAACAACTTTATGCTCTATGGTCTATCGTTCCTTTCTAACCTCTTTGCTCTGCCTCCAAAACCCCCGCCCCGGCTCTGAAGATTTGGAGCTCAAATTGCGCATGCTCAGCCTCCGATGTTCATTGGTTTTCTTTCCGTTCTGTGTTGAAGCGGATCGTCGCGGGGAGACGGGGGCAGGATTACTGTCTGCGAGGCAAATACATCAAGTTCCCATCGGTGAGTATTTGAGGCCGTTCCGAGCGGGCATGTTTGAATCCCGTTAACTCACCCGAACTGGCGGGTCGGTCCGGGCTGATGGAGCGAAGCTGCCGGGGTCGATCCGGGTTGTGGGGCCTTCACACCGAACCTCCTGCGATGAGCCGCCGCTCAGCCCCTGTTGCTTTAGTCCTAGGAATAGGTGAGGTGGCGATGCCTGGACTGCACTCATCCGTTGAGTTGTACCTGGGAAAAATTGCCTCCATCACCTCGCGCGGTATCGGATCCAAACTTCACCTGGTTAGATGCCTGGGTCCGATAACTGTTTTAGGTAATACCAGGACACGGGAAGCGGTTATTTGGCCTGTTGTGTTCTTGCAGCCTGTAGTTAAACGAATCAATCGCATCTGCGGGACGCTGTTCCGCGTGTATGAGCAGTTTCATCGTTCGTCAGTTCAGACAAAGCAGTGAGATCCAGATTTGTGACGCCCCCTCTTTTTTTGTGTGGGCAAAAAGTATATTAGGTAAAACAGTATATTAGATAAAACATTAACAGAGTGTAACAAAGGCTTATGGTTACAGAGAAATTTCAATGCAGGTAGACATGATGCAAAGTCACATCCAGTTACATTGTGAGGTCAGGAGTCCATTGTATCATGATGAGGAATTTTCAGTTTGCTTATAACAGTAGAATGGGAGCCGTCTTTGAGCCTAGTGGTATGGTTACTGTTGTTGTTTTTTTTATCTTCGACCCGTTGGGTGGTTGAGAATTGAGAATGTCCAGGGTTCTGGGAATCTTTGATTATGTTTCCTGATTCACTGAGGCAGCGGGAAGCATATAGACAGTGGAGTTCCTATGATGTGCTCAGCTGTGTCCATAGATCTATGCTATTTCCTGCAGTCAAACGAAGAATAATAGCCGTAGGAAGTTGTGAAAGTATCCGGATGGGATGCTTTCTATGGTACGTTCAGGGGCTAAGGTTACATTCAAACGTTCTTATTGTTTGTTGTAGCTTTGACACTTCAGGTTCATATATATACTGCATATAGTGGTATGTACTATTAATTCAGTATCTGTGTAATGCTGAAGAGCCATCAGTGATTGTTCTCGATCCCTTCTCCCAACTGGTTCTATCTGATCATTCCGTGCCATCTTGTTAAACCTCCTTCCAGCCTGTATCTCACCACGTCAATGATGTATATCTACCATCTTTCTTCTAACCTTTGCCTCATTCTGAAGTATTGTACTGCACTTTTACATCACTGAGCCTTCCAGGAGCTGTGTTTTTTTTTGTTCGATTAATTGATGTTTACTTGAATACAGCACGAGGCAGGATAAATGCAGCAGCCATTAAACCATTACATTTTAATTTCACCGTTACAAAATGGCTGCAGTGCTTTTTTTTTGTCATTATGAAACACGTAGCATATTATATTGAGTTTGTTATTTCCTTTCGCAATTATTTGCGGTGAGCTACTTCCTCCGTTTCCAGGGCAACAGCCCCCCGGATCTGCAAGAAGTGTTGCGCATGTTTCTCGCTCTGTGGTCACCGTTACTTAGCGTAGAGACGGTGACCTCAGGAGCAACTGCAACAGAGTGATAGATGGACGGCAGGATGCTGTGAGTATTGACGGTATGGAATGTATTACACCAGGGTCGGAGTGAACTGAAAACTAATAAATTGGTGTGGTGCGGCTGGCATTACACAAATCTATTAAATAGCTTTTTTCGCCCCAAATATTTTGCAATCAGATATCATCTGTGCAGTAAAACAAAGAGAGAAAAAAGACAATGTATTTTTGCAGGAATTTTACATTAAGATGGATAGACGATCGTTAGGTTCGTTTCTCCTCAGTTTGTGATTCCCAAATGCTAGGAACACCACGGCAATCGCTGATGCCAAAGCGTCACAGGGCAGTCATTGTGTAGGTTGTAATATTCGGATGGAGTCTCGGAGAATATGGAACGGGCAGTATATCGGTAATTCTATAGCTGGGATTAAAATGTCCACAGTCTGCAGTGATGCTGAAGATCGTGGCGATTGTCTGTCAAACAATTTGTAGTTTTACCAGAACATGACTATTTTGACCGAACTCAATGACAGCAAGCGAAGGGTGATGATTGAAGATGGATTTAGTGAATAGAGGCCTGTGACGAGTGTGATGTGTGTGTCAGTAATAATAGTGGGAGGAAAGAATGCTGTGAGCATTGACGGTATGGAAAGTATTACACCACCTTCTTCTCCTTCTTCTTCTTCTTCTTCTTCTTCTTCTTCTTCTTCTTCTTCTTCTTCTTCTTCTTCTTCTTCTTCTTCTTCTTCTTCGGATATCCATCCCATAGGATGATGATGGTTCCTTTTAGTCAGTTAGTGGGGTTTATATTCCACTCCTCAGAAAGGAATAGCGTGTGCGTGAATGAGTTTTAGGTCAGTAGAGGGTTGCACAGGTCTAGACCCACCCTGTCGACATCCCCTCCCGGGTCCTGCGGCACGGTGGGGTCCAAGACGCCTGGGGGAAGTTCTGTTGCAGTGAATGGCCAGACCAAACTTGGTCTGTATTACACCAGGGTCGGAATGAACTGATAACCAATAAATTGGTAGGGGTGGTGATTGAATATCCACAGATATGTTGAACAGTTTTTGGGTGTCCCAAACATTTTGCAATTTTAATATCTCTGCATTAAAATAGACAAAAAAAAAATACCACTGTTGCCGGAAATGTAAAGCAAGAAGAAGAAAATGCTGGAATCGCTCAGCAGATCTGCAGCATCTTGGACAGCCCCATATCTGAAACTGGGTGTTCCACCATTTCTCTTTTCACAGATGTAGACTGAATTACTGAGCTCCCAATATCTTATACAGTATTTTACAATTTTACATTAAAAGCATTTCGTCCCAGCCACCCTGAGGAAAAAATGGCAGCCAACTGTGCTGAGCAAATTCTCGCTGACCAATAAGATAGTGAAGAAATGAGATCCGTTTAGCTGCTGGAGACAAGCAGGTTTATCTGCATCCTCTCACAATCTGCAGACCGGTGAGCCAGCCTGAGCCCCGACCCAGGCAGAGCTTTGTTAAGTTCCAGTTCCACCTTAATTTGAGAATCAGAAATGGCAGGAAAACCACGGCAAACCTCCGGCTACAAAACGTGCCTATGATAAGGAGGGTGCTGGGGGGCGACCCAAATGCAAGACACAGACAATGAAGGACTAGGAAAAGGACTTGACTAGAGAGCTGCGGAAGAACACAGACTTGGGCTGGGACATTGGCTAGGCAAGCGGGACTAGGACAAGGAAATGGGAACTAGGAGCCTGGGCTTGGACTCAATGCCGGAGAGTGGACAAGGACACAGAACCTGGTCTTGACTCGGGTTCGGACTCCGTAACTAGGCGAGGACATGACGTGGCTACAGGAATGGACATGGCTTGGGTTCTTCATGGCTTGGCTTCTTCGAGGCGAGGACATGACGAGGCTTCGGCTCGGACTCCGAGCCAGGGACTGGGCAAGGACCAAGAACCTGTGCCTTGACTTGGGCTCGGACTCTGGAACTAAGCGAGGCTACAGGACGGAAAGAGAGACTCCTTTCAAGACGAGGGAACTCCAGTACAGGACGAGGAGACTCCAGCACAGGACGAGGAACATGGGGAGGACGAGGCACATGGACAAGACGAGAACACGAAGCCTTGACTTGGTACTGAGGAACAGCCGAGCCTTGGACCTGGGACAACAGGAACCTCTGAACCCTGGAATTGGGACGACAGAAACGCAAAACATAGAGCACGGGAAGACGGATGATTTTCATTCCAGGACGAGGGAGATGTCCTCCTTTTTTAAACAAAGGGGCTTCCCTTCCTCCACTATCAACTCTGCTCTCAAGCACATCTCTCCCATTTCATTCACATCTGCTCGCGCCCCATCCTCCCGCCACCCCACTAGGAATAGGGTTCCCCTAGTCCTCACCTGCCACCCCACCAGCCTCCGGGTCCAACATATAATTCTCCGTAACTTCCGCCACCTCCAACGGGAACCCACCACTAAGCACATCTTTCCCTCCACCCACCCTTTCTGCTTTCCGCAGGGATCGCTCCCTAGGCGACTCCCTTGGCCAATCGTCCCTCCCCTCCCTCCCCACCGATCTCCTTCCTGGCACTTATCCTTGTAAGCGGAACAGGTGCCCTTACACTTCCTCCCTTACCACTATTCAGGGCTCCAGACAGTCCTTCCAGGTGAGGCGACACTTCAGCTGTGAGTCGGCTGGGGTGATATACTGCGCCCGGTTCTCCCGATGCGACTTCCATATATTGGCGAGACAAGACGCAGACTGGGAGACCGTTTCGCTGAACACCTACGCTCTGTCCGCCAGAGAAAGCAGGATCTCCCAGTGGACATACATTTTAATTCCACGTCCTATTCCCATTCTCATATGTCTATGCACGGCCTCCTGTACTGTAAAGATGAAGCCACACTCAGGTTGGAGAAACAACTCCTTATATCCGTCTGGGTGACCTCCAACCTGATGGCATGAACATTGACTTCTCAAACTTCCGTTAAGGTCCCTCCTCCCCCTCGTACCCCATTCGTTGTTTATTTATTCATTATTATATAGTTATATTCTTTTTCTCTCTCTCCTTTTTCTCCCTCTGTCCCTCTCACTATACTCCTTGCCCATCCCCTGGGCTTCACCCCTCCCCCTTTCTTTCTCCCTTGGTCTCCCGTCCCATGATCCTCTCATATCCCTTTTTCCAATCAACTGTCCAGCTCTTGGCTCCATCCCTCCCCCTCCTGTCTTCTCCTGTCATTTTAGATGTCCCCCTCCCCCTCCAACTTTCAAATCCCTTACTCACTCTTCCTTCAGTTAGTCCTGACGAAGGGTCTGGGCCTGAAACGTCGACTGTACCTCTTCCTAGAGATGCTGCCTGGCCTGCTGCGTTCACCAGCAACTTTTAAGTGTGTTATATTAGTGATGACTTTGATTTGTATATTAATGTACATAGCCTGGTTAGCAAGTTGTGAGGCTAAACGAGGGAGTCTTGTGGATATTGCAATATGTTGGAATGTATTTGAAAGAGATGTTTGTCAGTTATGGAGATAGAACCGAGAGAAAGTAAATGGTTTGCAACTTGGACAAGTGAAAGATGGTGCATTTTGGACAGTAAACATGGTGGGCCTGATATGCTGAATGGCGGATCTCCAAGTGTGGTGGCACAGAGCGAACTGGGATTACAAGGGTAAAGTTCGCTGAAAGCAGATCTACAGATATAGAGGGTGGAAAAGCAGGTTTTAATCATGCTGGCCTTCATCAGTCAGGCATTGAGTTTTGGATTACAGACATTACATTGTAGTTATACAAATAGCTGGTGAGGCTACAACGAGTATTCTGTACAGTTGTGATCACCCTATTGTATGAAAGATATTATCGAGCTGGAGAGGGCGCAGAAGAGATTGATGACGATGCTGCCTGGACTAGAGGGCCGTGTCATAGGGAGAGGTTGGCCGAGCTGGATCTTTATTCCAGAGAAGCAGAGGAGAATTTGGGTGACACTATAGGTTTATAAAATCAAGAAGGAGAAAGAAGTCGATAACCATCCCCTTTGTCTTGTTGACATTGGGAAAGTGGTTATTTGACTGGCTCCAGGCCTTAAGCTGTTTTCTCTGCCTGACATATCATTATTCTCACTGATGAGCCGCACCACAATCTGCCTTCGGGGAAAGTTTTCAATGTGGTTATTGTGTGTTTGGCCATTCAGACGTGTGTGAGCAGAGTGTACAACACGCAGCCGAGTTCACGGTAATGGGAATGGACGAGCGGTGCAACCTGACTGGCTGCGGTCTGTTGTCCAGGAAGCCCAAGGTGTGTTTAGATGGCTGACAAGGGATTTGTTCACCAATGTCTGTGGGACAATAGTGTTACCTGCCGAACTGAAGCTCAGAAACAACGTTCTGACACAAGTGTCCCTATTTTCTATGTGTGTCAGGCCAAGGGGAATGACAGATGCTGCGGCATCTGCCCTGCAGTGATTCGGTAGGTCAACTTATTGGTGAGCGCCCAGTGAGCAAGGATTGGAGTTTCTGATGTGTGCCGTTATCAGCCGTTCAAAGCACGCCATGCAGGTCCACCGGGCAGGAGTCGTTTTGTTCTGAATGTGTAGAGTTCGTTGGTACAGGGAGGATGGCGGCTGATTTGAAGCATGTGGGAACAGCAGCCTGGACGAGTGAATTGTTGACGATGAAGACATGAATGCGCTGATGTGCACACTGTATGCGAGCTCAGCCTGGATGGTTTCTGTCCCAACACCTCTGCAGATTCCTTATTACGTCTGGTGTTACAGACATTGATTGCTCAGCTGTCGGGGGTGGGGGGGGGGGTGCGGGGGGAGTTAGTTTTTGTGGCTGGCTTGTATTGCATGTCTCGAAGCAGTGTTCAGAGCGCCAGGGAGGACAACGTCACTGGTACAGTCAAGCCTATTTTTTCCCTCACGTAGTCTGTCAAGTCCTTGATGCCCAGCCTCATACACCAGGCTGGACGGCGGAGAATCCACTAAGGCGTTCCCAGTCACCAGTGTCGTCAAACAGGGCTGTGTGCTCGCACCCACACTGTTCAGCATGATGTTTACTGCCATGCTGAATGATGTCTTCCAGGACAGTGATGCTGGAATCAGCCTCAAGTACAGAGTGGATGGGAAGCTCTTCAACCTGAGGGGACTTCAAGCTATTATCAAAGTGAAGTAGACTGTTCTGAGAGACTTCCTCTTTGTCAATGACTGCGCCCTGTATGCCGGCTCGGAGCCAGAGATGCAAGTCAATATGTACAAATTCTCCACGGCTTGTGACAACTTTGGACTCACCATCAATATCAAAAAGGCCGAAATCATGCACCAGCCTGCCCCTCATGCACCGTGCACAGAACCGAAAATCATAGTCAAAGGACAGAAACTACAGGCAGTGCACCAGTTTACTGACCTTGGCAGCACCCTCTCCCGACCAGTGACTATTGATACAGAAGTTAACTGCAGAATAGCGAAGGCAAGTTCTGCTTTCGGTAGACTGCGCTCCACGCTATGGGGACGTCGAGGAATCAGTCCAGCAACAAAACTGAAGGTCTACAGAGCAGTGGTACTCACTACCCTCCTGTATACCCGTGAAACATGGACTGTGTATCGAAGGAACGCAAGACAGCTCATCCATTTCCACATGACCTGTCTTTGCAGAATATTACGCATTAGATGGCAAGACAATGTACCAGACACTGAAGTTCTCTTTAGTGCAAGTCTACCATCAGTGTAAACACTGCTGATGAGAGTATAGACCCGGTGGGCAGGTTATTCATCCGTAAGCCGGACGAGCCGGACGAGCTCCTTTTGGGAACTCGCTGCTGGATGACGCTCTCATGGAGGGCAGAAGAAACGTTACAAAGACGCACTAAAGGCCTCCTTGAAGTGGCTTGACATAGACACGACCTCCTGGGAAACGCTGGCACAAAACAGCCCGACCTAGCGCGGCCGCGTCAACAAGGGCTGTCAAGCTTACGAAGCAAGGCGCATTGCTGAAGGACAACATAAGCGGGAGCTGCGCAAGTCCAGAGCTACTAGCGAAACTACATGTGCCAGGACATTCCGTTCCCGACTTGGCCTGATCAGTCACCTTCAGACACACGGAATCCAGTCTCAAAATGACTAATGATGTCGAGGTCTTCATCGACGACGATGGACCAAATACATACACCAGGGCTCGTTTCCCAGGGTTGTGGAGTCCGATGAAGGCACCTGAGAGATGAAGGTTCAATGTAGTATTTAAGAGATGTTTGAGCAGGTAGATAGGTGAGGGAGGTATAGAGGGCTATGGTCCGGATGCAGGAGGATGGGACGAGACCGAACATGGCACGGACTGGATGGGCTAATAGGAATATGTAACTGGCAGTGATTGTGCTTCGGTCTACGTTGGTGCCTTCACTGATGCTGCGGGATGTTCCTCCTTCAGCAAAGAAGCAGACGTCTCCGGGGGCTGGATATTGGTAGCGTGAATCTCTCGGTGTGAGATGTGGGAACACCCAGCGTCAGATGTGGAAGAGATGTGCGAGGCTCTCGGTGTGGGCTGTGACCCTCCGAGGTTGGATTCGGGAATAGAAACATAGAAACATAGAAAATAGGTGCAGGAGTAGGCCATTCGGCCCTTCGAGCCTGCACCGCCATTTATTATGATCATGGCTGATCATCCAACTCAGAACACCGCCCCAGCCTTCCCTCCATACCCCCTGACCCCCGTAGCCACAAGGGCCATATCTAACTCCCTCTTAAATATAGCCAATGAACTGGCCTCAACTGTTTCCTGTGGCAGAGAATTCCACAGATTCACCACTCTCTGTGTGAAGAAGTTTTTCCTAATCTCGGTCGTAAAAGGCTTCCCCTCTATCCTCAAACTGTGACCCCTCGTTCTGGACTTCCCCAACATCGGGAACAATCTTCCTGCATCTAGCCTGTCCAATCCCTTTAGGATCTTATACGTTTCAATCAGATCCCCTCTCAATCTTCTAAATTCCAACGAGTACAAGCCCAGTTCATCCAGTCTTTCTTCATATGAAAGTCCTGCCATCCCAGGAATCAATCTGGTGAACCTTCTCTGTACTCCCTCTATGGCAAGGATGTCTTTCCTCAGATTAGGGGACCAAAACTGCACACAATACTCCAGGTGTGGTTTCACCAAGGCCTTGTACAACTGCAGTAGTACCTCCCTGCTCCTGTACTCAAATCCTCTTGCTATAAATGCCAGCATACCATTCGCCTTTTTCACCGCCTGCTGTACCTGCATGCCCACTTTCAATGACTGGTGTATAATGACACCCAGGTCTCGTTGCACCTCTCCTTTTCCCAATCGGCCACCATTCAGATAATAATCTCTTTTCCTACTTTTGCCACCAAAGTGGATAACTTCACATTTATCCACATTAAATTGCATCTGCCATGAATTTGCCCACTCACCCAACATATCCAAGTCACCCTGCATCCTCTTAGCATCCTCCTCACAGCTAACACTGCCGCCCAGCTTCGTGTCATCCGCAAACTTGGGGATGCTGCATTTAATTCCCTCATCCAAGTCATTAATATATATTGTAAACAACTGGGGTCCCAGCACTGAGCCTTGCGGTACCCCACTAGTCACCGCCTGCCATTCTGAAAAGGTCCCATTTATTGCCACTCTTTGCTTCCTGTCTGCTAACCAACTCTCCACCCACACCAATACCTTACCCCCAATACCGTGTGCTTTAAGTTTGCACACTAATCTCCTGTGTGGGACCTTGTCAAAAGCCTTTTGAAAATCCAAATATACCACATCCACTGGTTCTCCCCTATCCACTCTACTAGTTACTTTCTCAAAAAATTCTATGAGATTCGTCAGACATGATTTTCCTTTCACAAATCCATGCTGACTTTGTCCGATCATTTCACCGCTTTCCAAATGTGCTGTTATCACATCCTTGATAACTGACTCCAGTAGTTTCCCCACCACCGACGTTAGGCTAACCAGTCTATAATTCCCCGGTTTCTCTCTCTCTCCTTTTTTAAAAAGTGGAGTTACATTAGCCACCCTCCAATCCTCAGGAACTAGTCCAGAATCTAACGAGTTTTGAAAAATTATCACTAATGCATCCACTATTTCTTGGGCTACTTCCTTAAGCACCCTGGGATGCAGACCATCTGGCCCTGGGGATTTATCTGCCTTCAATCCCTTCAATTTACCGAAAACCACTTCCCTACTAACATGTATTTCGCTCAGTTCCTCCATCTCACTGGACCCTCTGTCCCCTACTATTTCTGGAAGATTATTTATGTCCTCCTTAGTGAAGACAGAACCAAAGTAATTATTCAATTGGTCTGCCATGTCCTTGCTCCCCATAATCAATTCACCTGTTTCTGTCTGCAGGGGACCTACATTTGTCTTTACCAGTCTTTTCCTTTTCACATATCTATAAAAGCTTTTACAGTCCGTTTTTATGTTGCCTGCCAGTTTTCTCTCATAATTTTTTTCCCCCTCCTAATTAAGCCCTTTGTCCTCCTCTGCTGAACTCTGAATTTCTCCCAGTCCTCAGGTGAGCCACTTTCTCTGGCTAATTTGTATGCTTCTTCTTTGGAATTGATACTATCCCTAATTTCTCTTGTCAGCCACGGGTGCACTACCTTCCTTGATTTATTCTTTTGCCAAACTGGAATGAGCATTTGTTGCAGTTCATCCATGCAACCTTTAAATGTTTGCCATTGCATATCCACCGTCAATCCTTTAAGTGTCATTTGCCAGTCTATCTTAGCTAATTCACTTCTCATGCCTTCAAAGTTACCCCTCTTTAAGTTCAGAACCTTTGTTTCTGAATTAACTATGTCACTCTCCATCTTAATGAAGAATTCCACCATATTATGGTCACTCTTACCCGAGGGGCCTCTCACAACAAGATCGCTAATTAACCCTTCCTCATTGCTCAAAACCCAGTCCAGAATAGCCTGCTCTCTAGGCGGTTCCTCGACATGTTGGTTCAAAAAACCATCCCGCATACATTCCAAGAAATCCTCTTCCTCAGCACCCTTACCGATTTGGTTCACCCAATCTACATGTAGATTGAAATCACCCATTATAACTGCTGTTCCTTTATTGCACACATTTCTAATTTCCTGTTTAATACCATCTCCAACCTCACTACTACTGTTAGGTGGCCTGTACACAACTCCCACCAGCGTCTTCTGCCCCTTAGTGTTACGCAGCTCCACCCATATCGATTCCACATCTTCCCGGCTTATGTCCTTCCTTTCTATTGTGTTAATCTCTTCTTTGACCAGCAACGCCACCCCACCTCCCCTTCCTTCATGTCTATCCCTCCTGAATATCGAATATCCCTGAACGTTGAGCTCCCATCCCTGGTCACCCTGGAGCCATGTCTCTGTGATCCCAACTATATCATAATCATTAATAACAATCTGCACTTTCAATTCATCCACCTTATTACGAATGCTCCTTGCATTGACACAGAAAGCCTTCAGGCGCTCTTTTACAACTCTCTTAGCCCTTATACAATTATGCTGAAAAGTGGCCCTTTTTAATGCTTGCCCTGGATTTGTCGGCCTGCCACTTTTACTTTTCTCCATAGTACTTTTTGTTTCTACCCTCACTTTACACCCCTCTGCCTCTCTGCACTGGTTCCCATCCCCCTGTAGTGAACTAACCTCCTCACGCCTAGCCTCTTTAATTTGATTCCCACCCCCCAACCATTCTAGTTTAAAGTCACCTCAGCAGCCCCCGCTAATCTCCCTGCCAGGATATTGGTCCCCCTAGGATTCAAGTGCAACCCATCCTTTTTGTACAGGTCACGCCTGCGCCAAAAGAGGTCCCAATGATCCAGAAACTTGAATCTCTGCCCCCTGCTCCAATCCCTCAGCCACGCATTTATCCTCCACCTCATCGCATTCCTGCTCTCACTGTCGCGTGGCACAGGCAGTAATCCCGAGATTACTACCTTTGCGGTCCTTTTTCTCAACTCCCTTCCTAGCTCCCTATATTCTCCTTTCAGGACCTCATCCCTTTTCCTACCTATGTCATTGGTACCTATATGTACCACGACCTCTGGCTCCTCACCCTCCCACTTCAGGATATCTTGGACACGATCAGAAATATCCCGGACCCTGGCACCAAGGAGGCAAACTACCATCCGGGTCTCTGGACTGCGTCCACAGAATCGCCTATCTACCCCCTTACTATCGAGTCCCCTATCACAACTGCCCTCCTCTTCCTTGCCCTACCCTTCTGAGCTACAGGGCCAGACTCGCATGTTTTGACCCAGATAAAATGCATCAGGGGATCAAGTTGTCTGGGTTTATGAGATGTTCAGCGAGTATTTCTGTTCTGCGTTCAGATATTTGGTTCTGCATTTCCTTTGGAAGCAAAGCAGGGAATGAATTCCCATTCCATCCCTCACAAGGAGAGGCTGTGATTAAATGCGCTGTTTTGTGTTTGCACCAGTAGAAATAGACTGGGGTTTCAGAATTCAATTCACGTTTGGAAATTCCCCTCACTGCCACCTGTCTATCTGCCAGTGGAAGTCAAAGAGAAACTCCAGATGCTGGAGAGAGAACAGAATATAGCACAGTGCATCACAGGAACAGACGCTTTGGCCACAATGGTGTGCCAAGCCAGCTGAAAAGTAAATAAACCCCACTCCCCGCCCCAAAAAAAAGAGCTAATGACTCCTACCTACACAATGTCCATATCCTCTCAATCTTCCTCACACCCATGGGCCTATCGAAACATCTCTTAAAACCCTCCAGTGTATTTGCTTCCATCACCATAACAGACAGCGCATTCCAGGCATCCACACCTCTCTGATGTAAAACAACTTACCCTTACATTTCCTTCGCACCTACTCCCTCACACCTTCATTGCATGTCCTCTGGTATTAGACATTTCTACACAAAAAAATGATGCTCCCTGTCTACTCTATCTATGTCTTTCATAATCTTATAAACCTCTATCAGATCTTCCCTCAGTCCACACCGCTACATGGAGAACAACCCATGACTTTCCACTAAAAACTGTATGATGTTTGATCCGTTCTGACGAAAGATTAGGAAACCGAATCGCTAGTATTTTTCCTCTCCCACACAGCTGTTCCTTACCAGCTGAGCGTTTCCAGTGATTCCAGTTACTCTTTATTACATTCACCCTGGAACATTATAAATCTCCTGCGAGTGGACCAGTGCACCTGCGCTCGTTTTGTGAGAGTTGATAGAAGAGGAAGGAAACCAGAGCTTTTCCCAGTACATCATCCTGGTACAATCGTCCTGTTTTCCCCGGAAATGTATTCACTACAGTTGTTGCTACCAAGCTTCACAAAAATAATCTGAGGAATGATAAGCATTATGCATGAGGAGCATTTGATGGCCCTGGGCCTGTGTTCAGAGGCGCTTAGAGGGATGGCGATTGAGTGTTGTTGGGGGGAGGTGAAGTTAAGACGGGAGTGATTATTTACACCAACTGAATAACAGCAAGTATGGATGCAGTGGGAATGGAGAAAACGTCTTGATTAGACGGAGAGTTTGGGATCTGAGTGTGCTGCCTCAGAATATGAAGCTTCACTTTAAAACTGGGATGAGAGCAATTATTTAGCCAAATGTTGGTTGATCTGTGGAATTTGATGCCATAAAATGTAGTGGAGGCTACCGTTGGGTATATTCATGTTCTGGATTGCTAAATAGGTGAGAGTTATAGCAGGGAAGCAAGAATACGGTGTTGGAAGAAAAAAATCCTCCATGATTGATTATGGAGCAGAATAGAATGACCGTATCCCCTAAATCTACTCCTACGTATTATGACACATCTTATACCATGACTGAACGATGACTTATTTGTATCCTATCACAAACAACAGAAAGTGTGCAGATTCTGGAGATCCAAGCAACACACACAAAATGCTGGAGGAACTCAGCAGGCCAGGCAGCGGCTATGGAAGAGAGAAAAGTCGACTTACAGAAGCTGACTGGCCTGATGAGTTCCTCCAGCATTTTGGTTTATAAAATGTGAGGGACAGTTACAGATTTCTTCACTCGGATAATTATGTATGAGTTCAAGATTTAAATTTCAATGAGTTTAATGGTTTATTCTCCTTTGCATTAGTAACATGCTTCATTATCTCTCTGTTTAAAGTTAGATCTGGGCTGAGAGATATATTGGAAGAAACGCCCACGACTGGAAGAAAACCTCAGCTGAAGATGAGGGAACAGCAGCAAGTGGACCAGCTCGATGACTGAGAGCACCAACTGAAGAGAACCATTCTGACTCAGGGTTTCCATTGATTCACTCAGGGGAAAGTTTGGTGAGTCTTATTTACTCAAACTCTAGTCCTTTAGACATTACATTTCTGTACCAAGGCTGGTAGGAAATAGACAATAGACAATAGGTGCAGGGGTAGCCCATTCGGCCCTTCGAGCCAGCAACGCCATTTCCTGTGATCATGGCTGATCATCCACAATCAGTATCCAGTTCCTGCCTTATCCCCACAACCTTTGATTCCACTATCTTTAAGAGCTCTATCCATCTCTTTCTTGGAAGCATCCAGAGACTTGGCCTCCACAGCCTTTTGGGGCAGAACATTCCATATATCCACCACTCTCTGGGTGAAAAAGTTTTTCCTCAACTCCGTTCTAAATGGCCTACCCCTTATTCTTAAACTGTGGCCTCTGGTTCTGGACTCACCCATCAGTGGGAACATGCTTCCTGACTCCAGCGTGTCCAATCCCTTAATAATCTTATATGTTTCAATAAGATCCCCTCTCAGCCTTCTAAATTCGAGAGTATACAAGCCCAGTCTCTCCAATCTTTCGACATATGACAGTTCTGCCATCCTGGGAATTAACCTTGTGAACCTACGCTGCACTCCCTCAATAGCATGAATGTCCTTCCTCAAATTTGGAGATCAAAACTGCACACAGTACTCCAGGTGTAGTCTCACCAGGGCTCTGTACAGCTGCAGAAGGGCCTCTTTGCTCTTATACTCAATTCCCCTTGTTATGAAGGCCAGCATGCCGTTAGCTTTCTTCACTGCCTGCTGTACTTGCATGCTTGCTTTCAATGACTGATGTACAAGAACACCTCGATCTCATTGTACTTCCCCTTTTCCTAACTTGACTCTATTTAGATAATAATCTGCCTTCCTGTTCTTACCACCAAAGTGGATAACCTCACATTTATCCACATTAAACTGCATCTGCCATTCATCTTCCCACTCACCCAGCCTGTCCAATTCACCCTGCATTCTCATAACAGCATCCTCACATTTCACACTGCCACCCAGCTTTGTGTCATCGGCAAATTTGCTAATGTTACTTTTAATTCCCTCATCTAAATCATTAATATATATTGTAAACAGCTGCGGTCCAAGCACTGAACCCTGCGGTACCCCACTGGTCACCGCCTGCCATTCCGAATGGGACCCATTAATCGCTACGCTTTGTTTTCTGTCAGCCAGCCAATTTTCAATCCATGTCAGTACTCTGCCCCCAATACCATGTGCCCTAATTTTGCCCGCTAATCTCCTATGTGGGACTTTATCAAAGGCTTTCTGAAAGTCCAGGTACATTACATCCACTGGCTCTCCCTTGTCCATTTTCATAGTTACATCCTCAAAAAATTCCAGAAGATTAGCAAGCACGATTTCCCCTTCGTAAATCCATGCTGACTCGGACCGATCCTGTTACTGCTATCCAGATGTGTCGTATTTTCATCTTTTATAATTGACTCCAGCATCTTTCCCACCACCGACGTCAGGCTAACCGGTGGATAATTCCCTGTTTTCTCTCTTCCTCCCTTCCTGAAGGGAGGGACAACATTAGCCTCCCTCCAATCCACGGAACTGATCTTGAATCTATAGAACATTGGAAAATGATTACCAATGCTTCCACGATTTCTAAACCCACCTCCTTAAATACCCTGGGATGCAGGCCATCAGGTCCTCGGGACTTACCAGCCTTCAGACCCAACAGTTTATCCAACACCATTTCCTGCTCAATATAAATTTCCTTCAGTTCATCCATTACCCTAGGTCCTTTGTCCACTATTATATCTGGGAGATTGTTTGTGTCTTCCCTAGTGAAGTCAGATCCAAAATACTTGTTCAATTTGTCTGCCATTTCCTTGTTCCTTGTGAATAGCTGGAGTGAGACTGAATAATCCTAGAAATAACATGTATGCCTCTATCAGACCTAGCTGCAATCACTCCAGATCTACTAATGTGCTGTCAGTATCAGCTCTGCGAAACCACGCCCATTCCCTCATATTGTTTGCTCATTTCAAACTCTCATCAGTTCTGTTTCCTTGCTATTCTGTGTTAGATCAAAATTATCTCAAAACGCGTTGAGAATTTTTGCCTTTATAAGACACCACAGTTGTTTCCTGCTGTAGTGATTGCACAAATGTGGAATTACCGTGAACTACAGCAGCATGTCATTGATTCCTCTGGCTATTGCAAGCTGCAATGATATACTTGCCCTCCAGTATATCGTCACGCAAGCCTTTGTTAAGGGCAAACACTCTTGAAGCCAAATGTCCCAGCATCGCATTTCACTCAGTAATTTGCATTTACATACGCTGTCATCATCAAACACTTTTCTACTAATAAATTGTCAGAACCTACGTACCTGTGACTAAGCAGAATAACTTCCAATGAAGTTATGTTCCCATTTGACCCTGTATCAAATGCATGGGTTATATCTGTAGTTGAGATGAGCAAATGTTCTTGGAGGCTGGTCAGCTGGAGCTGCGGGGGTCGCCTTAAACTCAGTAGTTGTGGGATGGAAACCGGAGTGTTTGGTCAGATGACAGAACAGTTGAAATAAAGGCAGATGCAATGTCCAGAGAGACTGTGGATGGATCGGTTGTGGACAGGGCATAATGTAGTCGGTTGGAAATGTGTTTACTTCAATAAAATAAGTATTAAAAATAAGAGTAACTTAGAGCATGGTTCAGTACATGGATGGTACATGTTATAACCATTTCACAGACCTGACTGTTACAAGGGCAGAATTGAAGTTTGATGTTTCAGGTTTTATTTGGGGGGGTGGGGAGTGAAATGGGGAGAATTGTCTTTACTAATTAGGGATGGTATCACAGGTACATAAAGAGAGGACATCCATGTGGGTGAAAGTCCGAAACGGGAAGGGGGATATCATTCTGAAATTATTCTATAGGCCTCCCCCAAAGCCACCGGTATAACGAGAGCAGATAACTTGGCAGTTTTGGGAAAGCTGCAGAAGCAACAAGGTTGTTATCATTGTTGACCTCCACTTTCCTGATGTTGATTCCACTTGCTTGTTCCAAAATGTGTCAATGGGGCAGAGTGCGTTGTGTGTCCAGGAAGGATTCTTGACATAGTTTGTGGATGGGCTCACCGGAGGAGTTGCCGTACTGCATCTAGTATGAGGCAATGACGCTGGTGTGGTGACAGATGTCACGATGGGTGACCTTCTTGAGATAGTGACCACAACATCCCAACTTTTATTATGATCGTGGACAAGGATAGTAGCAGACGATATGAGGCAGTATTTAATTAGTGAGTGGATAATTACAATGGTATTCGGAGCAGTTTAGGAGTGTAAATTGGGGGAACATTTTCAAAGGGAAATGCACAATGAAACTGTGAAGGTTGCTTCAGGAACACTTGTATGCGGTTCGGGGTCGATTTGTTCCACACACAGTTAAAGAATGTTTATATAAATGAACCGTGGTTCACAAGTGATGGGAACATTTCAGCAAGAGGGAAAAGGAAGCATTCTTTAGATTTAGGAAGCAACATTCAATCAAGGCTCTAGAGAATTATAAGGAAGCCTAGAAGGAGCTTAAGAAGTGACTTAGAGGTCAAAGGGAACTTGAGAAGTCGCTGGGAAGTAGGATGAAAGAAAGCCTAAGGCGTTCTACATGTGGGTGAAGAAGAGGAGGGTGAATAGATTGAGGGCAGGATTACACAGGAGCAAAGGTGGAAACGTGCCTGGAGGATGCGGTGATAGGCGAGGTGTTTAATGAATGTTTTGCTTCAGAGTTACCAATGAGATGGAAAGTGATTGCGACGTTAACATAGCAGCATGGCAATATTGAGAAAGAGATGTTGTTCAATCTACCAATATACACCACGTTACTACAGGAAGTGAGGGGGGAAGGTTACGGGGCACTGACCATGATCATTGAATCCACTATGGCCACAGGCATAGTAACACATGATTGGAGACTGTCAAATTATGTTCTGTAATTCAATAAAGCAAATGGGTTTAATCCTGGGGATTATAGACCAGTGAGAGTTACATCGGGGGTAGGCCAACCCTTGGAAGGAATACTTGGGGGCAGCATTTGGAGAAGCATAATTTTACTATGGGTTGCCATTTTGGCTTTTGGAGGGTAAGTGGAAAAATGGAAGGAGAGGTGCCGGAGCTATTTTTCCACAATATGGCCGAGTCACACACAGAATACAAACCAACATTTGGTTTGACAGATGTGATCAGGAGTTATGGCATTGTGCATGGAAAGTTGTGTTCAACAATACTTTTTAAAGATTTTTGAAGATGATTGTCCATGAGGGTGGGGGAGTGGATGTTGTACATTGAACTCCAGTAAAGCCTTTGGCAAGATGCCTCATGACGGCTTGGTCTGGAAGATAAGGTCACATGCAGTACAGAGAGGGAACGTTAGATGGATTCAAAAATTGCATTGAAGATATCAAGAAAAGAGTGGTGGTTGGAGGTTTCTCCTCCAAATGGAGGCGGGTAACTAGTTGTGTGCCGCAAATCCACAAGTTGGGACATGTGATATTCGCTATTTGATAGCAGTGATTTGAATGCAAGTGCACAAGGCTTGACCAGTAAGTCCGCGGATGACACAAAGTTAGTAGATGGTATTCAATGTGAAGCTTATCGTAGTTTATAGGGGATCTGAATGGGCAGAGGAGTGGTAAATAGATTGCAAAACCAACACGAGCAGCAACGGTTTCATGCAGAGGTTGGTGATGATGTCGAGGGACCTGCCAGAGGAATGAGGCAGGCACAATTGTATAATTCTAGAAGCAAATGGGATGTGAAGATGGAATTAAGAGGCCAGGAGGAAAATGGGTCCAACTTAGGAAATTAAGACCATCTCTGTGGGCACTGTGGTCAGCATTGTCTCGATGGGCTGAAGGGTATGTATCTGTGCTCTGTTGCTCTGTGACTCTATCAGTAGGATGTGCCAAATATTACTGAACAGACATACAGACATGGTGTGAGAGTTGATGTTAATAGTGAATGTTTGGTCCCTAAGCGAACTGCTGCTCTGGTACAGAGGATGGCGATACTGTCACATTTGCGAAGTAATTCTACTCTCTCTGACTCACTGTCCGCTTGTTGTGTGTAATTCAGGCCATCACCAGCAGGTGGAGCTGTTCTGCACCGCGACAAAAGTGTAAACAAGACGACGACAATCAACAATCGTCAGTCAGAATCAGAATGGCTACAGGTACGTTCACTGGGATATTTTTCATTAAACTTCTTCCCTGTTGGTGCACAATAGTTCAGATGAAGAAACTTACACAGGCGCTAACAGGGCAGAGAAAATTTTCATCGAGCAGTGTCATTGATCTCACGGGTAAAGCGGCTTTGTGTAATCGATCTATCCAACAGTTCCAGCACAGGGACCTGACACTAGTAATGGTCGAATGACTCCACTCACCATGCAAAGCTTCACCTGAGTGAAAGGAGCCGGAGAACCTGAATCAACAGGTTGAGAGTTAAACACAAACAGGAATGTGACAACTGTTTTTTGTTACGTGAAAGTCCAGGTTCACGGTTTGTTGCTCATTAGGGCCTGTTCAGAGGTAAAAGACATCGCCAACTTTCATTTATAAAATTCAGAGGCAGGTTGTAAGAACATTTCCGGGACTTCAGAGATTGTGTGATAATACAGCATTTCAGGTTTTGTCGGGGAAGCTATCAACTTCCTCCTCGCTGCGCAAAGTAGATGAGGGGAATTTTCCGAACTCTGTTTTCTGTAGCCGAGCCGAGAGCGTTGCCAGCCTTGGAAATGGCTGAGGATCATGAGACACTTCATTTTAGATAATCCTGGGGTCTCTTCAGTGCATCACTGTCTGGTATGGAGGGGCTACTGCACAGGATCGAAAGAAGCTGCAGAAGGTTGTAAATCTCGTCAGCCCCATCTTGGGTACTAGCCTACCAATTACCCAGGACATCTTCAGGGAGAGGTGCATCAGAAAGGCAGCGTCCATTATTAAGGACCTCCAACATCCAGGGCATGTCCTTTTCTTACTGTTACCATCAGAAAGCAGGTACAGAAGCCTGAAGGCACATACTCAGAGATTCAGGAACTGCTTTTTTCCCTCTGCCATCCGATTCCTAAATGGACGTTGAACCTTTGGACACTACCTTACTTCATTTTTTAATATATAGTCTTTCTGTTTTTGCACGTTTTTTTAAAAAAAATCTATTCAGTATACGTAATTTGTTTACTTGTTTGTTTATTATTATTATATTTTCCCCTGCTAGATTGTGTATTTCATTGAACTGCTGCTGCTTCCGTAGGAGGTGTCCTGATACTGTGTAGTGCCCCGGCACTAAGCCTTGATCCCAAACGTGGTACTGGCTCTGTATTCCGTGTACGGGTCCCGGCCCTACGTCCTGTTCCCAAGGAGGTGTCCTGGCTCTGTGTTCCGTGTTCCTGTACTCACGTCCAAGGCTCTGTGTTCCCATACTCAAGTCCGAGGCTCCGTGCTGCTGCACTCAAGTTGAAGTCCAGGCGCCCTGTTCCAGCCCTGCCCAAGTCTGAGATACGTGTCCTCATCCAGTCCATGTGCCTCGCCCAGGCCAGCAGTTCCTCGCCCAGCCCGGTGCTGGAGATTCCTCGTCCCGTACTGGAGTACCTCATCCTGTCCTTGCCAAGATCCTAGTCCCGAGTCCTTGCCAAGGTCCTAGTCCCGGGTCCTTGCCAAGATCCTACTCCCGAGTCCTTGTCAAGATCCTAGTGCCGAGTCCTTGCCAAGATCCTAGTCCCGAGTCCTTGCCAAGATCCTAGTCCCGAGTCCTTACCAAGATCCTAGTCCCGATTCCTTGCCAAGATCCTAGTCCCGAGTCCTGGCCAAGATCCTAGTCCCGAGTCCTTGCCAAAATCCTAGTCCCGAGTCCTGGCCACGATCCTAGTCCCGAGTCCCGGCCAAGATCCTAGTCCCGAGTCCTTGCCAAAATCCTTGTCCCGAGTCCTTGCCAAGATCCTAGTCCCGGGTCCTTGCCACAATCCTAGTCCCGAGTCCTTGCCAAGATCCTAGTCCCGAGTCCTTGTCAAGATCCTAGTCCCGGGTCCTTGTCAAGATCCTAGTCCCGGGTCCTTGCCAAGATCCTAGTCCCGAGTCATTGCCAAGATCCTAGTCCCGGGTCCTTGCCAAGATCCTAGTCCGGAGTCCTTGCCAAGATCCTAGTCCCGAGTCCTTGCCAAGATCCTAGTCCCGAGTCCTTGCCAAAATCCTAGTGCCGAGTCCTTGCCAAGATCCTAGTCCCGAGTCCTTGCCAAAATCCTAGTCCCGAGTCCTTGCCAAAGTCCTAGTCCCGAGTCCTTGCCAAGATCCTAGTCCCGAGTCCTTGCCAAGATCCTAGTCCTGAGTCCTTGCCAAAATCCTAGTCCCGAGTCCTTGCCAAGATCCTAGTCCTGAGTCCTAGCCTAGACCCGGGTTCCGGTTCCGAGTCAAGACCCAGGTTCGAGTCCCAACCAAGACCCAGGTTCCGGGTCCTTGTCCAGACTCTGGTTCCGGAGTTCTGAGTTCCTAGTCCAGTCTCCTTGTTCCTAGTTCCACGTCCGGGTCCCGTGTTTCTAGCCTAGGCCCTGAATCCTAGTCTCGTTCAGGGCCTGTGTCCATCTCCAGCGTCCTTTCTTCCCGATTTCCCTTGCTTTCTGGATAATCTTCGTCCTGCTCCTTGTACTTCAGTGGCTGTTTCTTGCTTTTTTGGCCGCTACCATCACCCTCCTGACTTCAGATTCTGTTTTAATACCCCAGTCCATGTCTGGTCTGTGGCCAAATGGTGAACGTGAATTCTCAATACTTCCCTCTTCAGATGATCTGCTACCTGAATTTAAATTACCTGTATCTCTGATGCGAAATCCGCTTTAACCAATGACCAACTGTCTCTGTCTCTGGTAGGCATTGTCATTGTGCTCAACTCTGTATTCCAGGTGGAGTAAAACAGAGATTACAGTGTGGAAACGGGTCCTTCGGCTCAACTAATTCATGCTGTTCTAAATGTCTCTGAGCTTGCCCGATTTCCCAGCAGCTTTTCCCAAATTTCCTTTGCAGACTTCTTCTATCCTTTTTCCCGCCCACATCTTCACAACTTTGTAATTTTGTTTGTGTTTAAAGCCTCCTCTGGCTGCATGTAATTTATACCCATCAACCGGCACGTGAAAAAAAAAATGTCCTTTCGGTCCTTTTTAAATTTCTGCCCTCGAGTCTCAGACTCCCCTAACCTAGGAAACAGACTATGACCATCTACCTTATCTGCATTCCTGATTATTTTATGTAGGTGTGTAAGGTTACCCTTCAAGCTCACATGATCCAGGACAAATTTTACCCGAACCATGTAACACAAAAAACAAACAGCCCCATCCAGTAACGTACTTGTCAATCTCCTCTACACTCTTCCCAGCTGAATCACATCCATTTTGTAGATTAGCAACTGTAAGTGCACATAAAGTTCTCTAAGGGAAACTTTACGTTTAGCTACTAGAACTGCATACAAGACTGTCCTTTTGCCAATGACTTGTATAGTTGTTACCTGACGATTATCATCCGGGAGACGGGATGGACCCAGGGAACTAGGCATCAATGGCTTCAAGGTTATGGTCAGTCTGTACCCCAGGGGACTGGACATTTTTCGTCTCAAGTCAATGGTCAGTCTGTGACCCAGGGGACAAGACAGTGTGTGACAAAACAAACGCAGATCGTGTGATCTGGAGGATCGGACCATGAGTAATCCAGTGGCTTGTCTGTGAGTGACACAGGTGACTGGACAGTTTATGATCCAGGGAAATTTATGTTTGTGGAAATAATCCCAGTGATAATTCCCGGTATCACCTGAGGCCGTTCCATTAATAACAGCTGGGTATCAGTGTGTTCAGCTAACGCGTAGTCGGGGATTATTATTACTGTGGCTTATCGGGATGGTCCCCTAGCAGGACGTGTGATTCACATTCACCAGCACAGTCCCACTCCAAATCTGGTGAGACAGAGTCTCGGCTCCATTGCGGACACCCATTGTGAATCCTTCTTCGAGTACAAATCACTCTAAACCTGCTATTCATCATTTATTTCAGGTGGGAGGTTAAATCGGGTTCGAACAGTACTCAGGAGGTTCTTACCATTGAAGTTATTGGGGGAAGATGATCGGGACACGGGAAGCAAGGTACCAAAGCAGGGTCGGATTGAGAGCAATGTCCCAATAGAATGTGGTCCGGCCGCAGCGGAAGTGGAGCAAATTCAGCCCAGAGACAGTGACGTCAGGAACACTGATCGGGACCCTGGAACCGGTACAAGTGAGGCGACTGTCTGTCAGCCCAGAGACAGTGACGTCAGGAACACTGATCGGGACCCTGGAACCGGTACAAGTGAGGCGACTGTCTGTCAGCCCAGAGACAGTGACGTCAGGAACACTGATCGGGACCCTGGAACCGGTACAAGTGAGGCGACTGTCTGTCAGCTCGGAGGCTCATTGAACACGGAATTGTCAAGTCCCCAACAAGGGGCAGGTGAGTGAAATATAAGCATGATGTGTTCACAGAATGTGACAGGGAGGAGGGAAAATGTGAGGCCTTGTTGGAGGGTTGGTTAGAGAAGAGGGGGAATGTGTGGGTGTGTGTCAAGTGGTTTAGTGAGACACGGGTTAACCCACTGCAGGAAATGTAATACCTACTCTGAGGATTTTCTGGATGTATATTGGAGGAAATGCGGCTGTCCGGGGTATGAATTAAATGACCTGTATTCGCCAAGATGGAGAGAGCATCTCTGGGAAAAGAGCATCATTGACAGCCTCAGCAGGTATCGCCCAGCCTAATTTTAAATAACTGGATTGTGTTGGCTGGAGGTGGGTCAGTTTTCCAGTAAAGTTGCCCTTCTGGTGATGTGATGCCCAAACATTGTTGGGTAGGTTTTAAGGTCAGTGTTGGAAATTGGTACAAAATCCGTGTTTGTTGCTGAAGACGGCTGAATATTGAGTTTCAAGACATTATTGATTTGCTGAGTGTTGTGAGAGCCGTGAAGATAAGGAATATTTGAGTTCATGTCTACGTTCTCATTTTATAGTCACAGAGCCAGAGTTTGCAATCTCTGACCTCCTGGCGCAGGGAGGTGAATATCAATTGTACCAACTGACAAAGTTCTACAGGGACAGACTGGAACAAGCGATTGAAGAAAAGGTTGAAAGGCTCGGTTGGATGTTGACAAAGGAGGGACATTTCAGTCGAGAAGAAAATGAGGTGAGTGTATTTCGTGTATTATCACCGAACTGCTGGTATCTGAGGGAAAAGTGATCAATATTAATCTCCTGCACATTCTAGGAATTCTACGTGACAACAGAGACTTTGATCTCTGATTGTCTCCAGCAGATCTGGTTTCAGCTGTTAAGGCGGGGAGCACTGGGAAGTGCAGAATCAACGTCACCTTTTCCTCTCACACCTGCTGTATTTATCAGTGTGTTAGAAGTGCAGTAGTTCATATCTGGACTGTTGAAAAGGCATTCAGTCCAAACTTAATTTTGCATCTTATCAGGACCGTCGGTCAAATTCACCTCAGATCATTAATTCAGTGTGAATATTAAACTGTCAGATTGTAAATTGGGCCAACTGGCTTCGCTGCGGTACTTGAGGGAGGGAAAACTGCTAACCACAGCTGGTCTGGTCTCCAGCTGAGATCCCGAAAAATGACTGGCTGAGGTCATAGTCATAAAAAGTTAGAGCACATAAACAGGCCCTTTGGCCCATCTATTCCTTGCCGGACTACTGAAACTGCCTATTCCCATTGACCTGCACCGGGCCATGACCCTTTATCGTTCATCTATCTATCCAGTCTTCTCTGAACTGCTTGTACAACTTGCGCTGTAAATTCGTTCCACACTCTCACCACCCTCTGAGTGAAGAAGTTTCCCCTCATGTGCCCCTTGAACTTTTCACCTTTCATCTTTTACTGATGACCTCTTGTTGTAGTGAGGCATAAAGTCCTAACCTGTTCAATTTTTTCTTATAACTCCGGTCCTTCAGTCCCGGCAAAATCGCTGTAAATTTTCTCGGTACTCTTTCAAACTTCTTTACATCTATCATATAAGTAGGTGATCAGAACTGCACATAATACTCACAATTAGGCCTCAGAAATGTCCTATGCACGTTCAACATCATATCTCACCTTCTGTAGTCGAGATTTTCATTAATGAAGGCTAGTGTGCCAAATACTTTCTTTCCGATTATCTACCTTTGCTGCCATTTTTAAAGAATTATGGACCTGTATTCCCAAATCGTTTTTTTTTTCTACTACACTCCTCTGTGTCCTACTAGTTACTGTATAAGATCGACCCTTCCAAATTGCAACACGTCACACTTGTCTGCATTAAATTGCATCGGTCATTTTCAGCCCATTTCTCAGCTGATTTAGACACCACTGCAAGCTTTGATAGTCTTCCTCACTCTCCACTACACTAACCCACTCTGGGTGTCATCCGCAAATTTGCTGATCCAATTAACCACACTTTCATTCAAATCATTGATAACGATGACAAACAACAACAGAACCAGCACCGATCCCTGTGGCACCGCACGAGTTACAAATTCCCAGTCAGGGATTCAACAGTCTATATCCACTCTGTCTTCTTCCAAAAAGCCAATGTCAAATCCAATTTACCATTTTAAGTTGAATGCTGAACAACTGAACTTTATTGACCACCCTCCTTGGCGGTACCTTGCCAAATGTTGTGCTAAAGTCCATAGAGACAACACCCACTCCTTCGATTCATCAACTTTACCTTCCTGTAAAAACTTTAAGATTGGTTAGACATGAACTATCACGCACAAAGCTGATACCTTATGACCCCAAAAATCAATAGGTGTCCTGAAAGAGCATACATATATATATCAGACGAACGTTTTGGTAAGCTATTTTACACTATTAGCTAGTCTACCTTCATATTTCATGTTTCCTCTACTTAGGGATTTTTAGTTGCTTTATGCTGGTTAGTAAAAGCTTCCCAGGCCTCCAGCTTTCCACGATATTTTGCTATATTCTATGCCCTTTCCTTTGCTGTTGTGCTGGCATTGACTTCCTCATCAGCCACGGTTGATCATCTTCCCTTTGGTATAAATTTCCATCTTTGGGATTATCTACCTCTACCTGCACCTTCCGAATCTCTCCCAGAATCTTCATCCATTTCTGCTTTGCTGTTGCCTCTGCTAGTGTCCTCTTCCAATTTATTTTTGCCCAGCTCCTCTCTCATGCCTCTGTAGTTCCTTTATTCCACAATAATACGGATACAGCTACCTTTCACCTTCTCCCTCTCAAACTGCAGTGTGGGTTCTGCTGTTTTCTGATCACTGCCTCGTAAGGGTTTATTTACCTTAAGTTCCCCAATCAAATCTGGTGCAATACACAACAACGAATCCAGATACGCCTTTCCTATAGTGGGCTGAAACATAAGCTTCTGTCAAAAGCCATCTCTTAGGTACTCTATAAATTCCCTCACTTGGGATTCAGCACTGACCTGATTTTGCAAAGCTTCCTATATATTGAAATTTCCCATGACTATTTTAATATTGAGCACTTTACATGCCTCTTCTCTCTCCCACTGGAATTTGTAGCCCACATCCTGGTGACTGTTCCATCAGGGTCATTTTTCCTATGCAGTTTCTTAACATCTGCATCGTTCAATCAGATGTCACCTCTTTATAAGGACTTTTTATTTTTCTGTGACAACAGAGTCAACCCAACCCTTTCACCCACCTGCCTATCCTTTCGATTAAATATTTATCCTTGGATGTAAGCACCCAAATATGATCTTCTTTCAGCCACGATTCAGTGATGACCACCATCATTTTTTTTTCGCTCTCTCGCTCTCCCCTCTCTTCCTTTCTTGTTGTCACATCTTTTTGATGTAATGTTGCTCATTAGAAATATAGAAAACCTACAGCTCGATGCAGGCCCTCCGGCCGACAGGTTGTGCCGAACATGTCCCTACCTTAGAAGTTACTAGCCTTACCCATAGCCCTCTATATTTCCAAGCTCCATGTACCTATCCAAAAGTCTCTTAAAAGACCCTATCGTATCCGCCTTTACCACCGTTGCCGGCAGCCCATTCCACGCTCACTCATCCCTCTGAGTAAAAACCTTACCCCTGATATCTCATCTGTACCTCTCCCCAGCACCTTAAACCTGTGTCCTCCTGTGGTAACCATTTCTCCCCTGGGAAAAGCCTCTGACTATCCACACGATCAATGCCTCTCATCGTCTTATACACCTGTATCAGGTCACCTCTCATCCTCAGTCGCTCCAAGGAGAAAAGCCCGCGTTCCATCAATCTATTCTCATAAGGCATGCTCGCCAATTCAGGCTACATCCTTGCAAATTTCCTCTGCACCCTTTCTATAACTTCCACATCGTTCCTGTAGTGAGGCGACCAGGACTGAGCACAGTACTGCAAGTGGGGTCTGACCAGGGTCGTATATAGCTGCAACATTACCTCTCGGTTCCTAAAATCAATTCCAGGATTAATGAAGGCCTATAGACCGAATATCTTCTTAACCACAGCGTCAACCTGCGCAGCTGTCTTTGAGCGTCCAGTGGATTCGGACCCCCAGATCCCTCTGATCTTGCACACTGCCAAAAGTCTTACCATTAATACTATATTCTGCCATCATATTTGACCTATCAAAATTAAACACTTCACACTTACCTGGGTTGAACTCCAACTGCCACTACTCAGCCCAGTTTTGCATCCTATCAATGTCTGGCTGTAACCCCTGACAGCCCTCCACAGTATCCACAGCTCCAATCTTTCTGTCATCAGCAAACTTAATAACCCATCCCTCCACTTCCTCATCCAGGTCATTTATAAAAATCATGAAGAGTAAGGGTCCCAGAAGAGATCCCTGAGGCACTCCGCTGGTCGCAGACCAGCATGAAGAATATGCCCCATCTACAACCACTCTTTGCCTTCTGTGGGCAAGCCAGTTCTGGATCCACAAAGCAATGTCCTCTTGGATCCCATGCCTCCTTCCTTGCTCAAAAAGCCTTGCATGGGGTACCTTATAAATGCCTTGCTGAAAGCCATACACACTACATCTACTGCTCTTCCTTCAACAATGTGTTTAGACACATCCTTCATAAATTCAATCAGGCTCGAAAGGCACGACCTGCCCTTGACAAAGCCTTGCTGACAATTCCTAAACATATTGTACCTCTTCAAATGTTCATAAATCCTCCCTCTCGGGATCTTCGCCATCAACATACCAACCATTGAAGTAAGACTCACTGGACTGTAATTTCCTGGGCTACCTCTTCTCCCTTTCTTGAATAAAGGAACAACATCCGCAGCCCTCCAATCCGCCGGAAACTCTCCCGTCCCCATTGCCGATTCAAATATCATCGCCAGAGGCTCATAAATCTCCTCCCGCTCCTCCCACAGTAGCCTACGGTACATCTCATCCGGTTCCAGCGACTTATCCAACTTGATGCTTTCCAAAAGCTCCAGAACATCCTCTTTCTTAATATCTACTTGCTCAAGCTTTTTAGTCTGCTGCAAGTCATCACGACAATCACCAAGATCTTTTTCCATCGTGAATACTGAAGTAAAGTATTCATTAAATACATCTGCTATTTCCTCCGGTTCCAGACATACTTTCCTACTGTTACACTTGGTAGGTCCTATTCTTTCACGTCTTATCCTCTTGCTCTTCACATACTTGTAGAATACCTTGGGGGTTTCCTTAATCCTGCCCGCCAAAGCCTTCTCGTAGCCCCTTCTGGATCTCCTAATTTCCCTTATAAGCTCCTTCCAGGTAGCCTTATAATCTTCTAGATCCCTAACATTACTTAACTCTCTGGACCTTTTGTAAACTTTTCTTTTCTTTTTGACTAGATTTATTACAGCCTTTGTACCCTTCCATAAGTTCCCTGTCTCATTAGAACGTAACTATGCAGAACTCCACACAAATATCCCCTGAATATTTGACACATTCTTCCATACCTTTCCTTGAGAACATCTGTTCCGAATTTAAGCTACCAATTTCTTGCCTGATAGCCTCATAATTCACCTAAATCCGATTAAACGCTTTTCTAACCTATCTGTTTCTATCTCTTGTCAATGCTATGTTAAAGGTGATAAAATTATGATCACTATCTCCAAAATTCTCTCCCACTGTGAGATCTGACACCTGACCAGGTTTATTTCCCAATACCAAATTAAGTACAGCCTCTCCTCTTGTAGAGTTATCTACATATTGTGACGAGAACCTTTCCTGAATACACCTAACAAACACCACCCCATCTAAATCCCTTGTTCCAGGGAGATGCCAATCGATATTTGGGAAATTAAAATCTCCCATCACGACAACTCTGTTATTATTGCAAGTTTCCAGGATCTGTTTCCCTATCTGCTCCTCGATATCCCTGTTACTATTGGGCGGCCTATAAAAAATACCCAGTAGAGTTATTGACCCCTTCCTGGTCCTAACCTCCACCCGCTGAGACTCCGTAGACAATCCCTCCATGACGTCCACCTTTTCTGAAGCCGTGACACTATCTCTGATTAACAGTGCCACGCCCCACCTCTTTTGCCTCCTTCCCTGTCCTTTCTGAAACATCTAAAACCCGGCACTTGAAGCAACCATTCCTGTCTCTGAGCTATCCAAGTCTCTGTAATGGACACCATATCATATCCCCAAGTACTGATCCACGCTCTACGCTCATCCGCTTTGTTCATAATACTCCTTGCGTTAAAATAGACACATCTCAAACCGTCCATCTGAGCGCGTCTCTTCTCTATCACCTGCCTATCCTCCTTCACACACTGTCTTCAAGCTTTCTCTATTTGTCAGCAAACCGTTTATTCCCCAGTCTCTTCAGTTCTGTTCCCACCCCCCAACAATTCTAGTTTCAACTCTCCTCAGTAACCTTAACAACCTCTCCGCAAGGATATTAGTCCCCCTGTGATTCAAGTGCAACCCGTTCTTTTTGTGCAGGTCACACCTGCCCCAAAAGATGTCCCAATGATCCAGAAATCTGAATCCTTACCATCTGCTCCAATCTCTCAGCCACGCATTTATCCTCTACCTCATTCTCTTCTTGTATTCACTGTCACGTGGCACAGGCAGTAATCCCCAGATCACTACGGTTGAGGTCCTGCTTCTCAACTTCCTTCCTAACTCCTTATAATCTGTTTTCAGGACCTCTTCCCTTTTCCTACCTATGCCATTGGTACCAATATGTACCACGGCTTCTGGCTGTTCGCCCTCCCACTGCAGGATATCTTGGACGCGATCTGAAACATCCAGGACACTGGCACCTAGGGGGCAGACTACCATCCCAGTTTGTTTCCTGAGTCCAGAGAGTCGCCTGTCTGACCCCCAAACTATAGAGTTCCCTATCACCACTGCGTTCCTTTTCCTTTCCCTACCCTGCTGAGCCACTGGGCCAGACTCTGTGCCAGAGGCACGGCCACTGTTGCTTCTCCCAGGTAGGCTGTTCTCAAACAGGAGAACTTATTATCAGGGGGTACAGCCACAGGGGTACTATCTGGTACCTGACTCTTTCCCTTCCTTCGCCTGACTGTGCCCCACTTCCCTGTCCCCCGTGTGAACACCTGCCTATAACTCCGTTCTATCACCTCCTCGCTTTCCCTGACCAGACGAAGATCATCGAGCTGCATCTCCAGTTCCCTAACCCGGTCCCTTAGGAGCTGCAGCTCGACACACCGGGTGCAGATATGGCCGTCCGGGAGGCTGGGAGACACCAGAACCTCCCACATATGTCCCCTTCCCGCAATTAACACAAGTAGACCTACCTCTGTTCGTTACCTCCTCAGCCCGTTTGAGCCAAAGCACTATCACTCTGCCACCTCTCACTCCGCTTTCCGCTGGATATGGCGGTCTTCTTTTTAATTTTTTTTTCACTCTACGTGCTGACGTCAGGCGCCTGCGCAGTCTTGCCACTCTTTTACTCCGAGTAGTAAAACTGCCTCGCTCCGGAAATCCTTAGCCTTTCACCCTTAGCCTTCTTGCTCCCAATTGATGGAGAAGTAAATTAATCACGTTGAATATACTGTAGGGTATCACTAAATCCTTATTCTTTCACAATTTTGATGAAGAATTTCCTTCAGTTACTGTTTCTCTGTTAATGGCTGAACCCGGGGAGTATGAGGCAGCGGCCCAGTAAGTGCATCTGTTCAGAAGCTACTGGGGCCATGAACAGATATTTTCCTGCACATTCTCCATGTCTGTCTGTCTGCTCTGCAATAAATTCACTGTTTTTTTTCTTTTATAGAAAGTCACTGAACTGACAGAGAAGGGACACCGCACAGAGAGTTCCAGACTATTCCTCAGTCTGGTGATGGGCAAAGGCTCCCAGGCCCGGCAGGCGATGTGGGAATCCTTTGTGACCTGGAGGACTGAGTTACCAAAGTTGGACAGAATACTGAGGGAAATACAGGAGCTCGGTACGTAAAAAACACGCACTGAACACAAAGGCACATTGAAATAAATTGTTCTAATTATTTTAGCTCTGTTTTCATGGACTTTTGTTTTATTTAAACAGGTCCTGATAGAGAGAAGTACATGAACATTGCCCAAGGGTTATCTGAGTTACCCACTCAATTGATAGGTGAGTGCTGAATGCACAGTTCAAACTACATCTCAAATGTCAGGCTGTGACTTGACAGAATCTCGGAATTAAAATTCACCATTAATCTTTTGGTGATCTCTGCAATTCCAGTAACAATTCAGAGAATCTCTCGTTGCAGCCTGAATATTCTAAAATGTATTTTTTCTATTAATCCAGCTGTTGGTTCTGCAGAAGCCTTCACTCCAGGTCCAAATGCTCTGGGAATGCCCACACAACCCAAGGAGTCTCCTGATACTCTGTATCGTGCAGTGCAGGCGACTTCTCTATTTTCAGACCTTTCAGATACCGAAGCATCTTCTCCTTCGCAATGGCACTAGAAACTCAAATCTGTCCGGTGATGCTCTTTACATTTTGTAATATTCTCGCGACTTCCACATTTTTTTTTCCTGACATTTTCCTTTTCACCCGTTACTGCATCTACATCATTTTTCAGCGGTCCGGTATCGACCCTCTCAATTGCTTTTACTCTTTATATATCTGGAACAGAAGGGAAAAAAAACGCTTCAGTATCCTCTTTCTATATTATTCTTGCATTTCCTGCATAGTCACGTGTGTCTAGGAGCATCTATGACATCGTTGCCTCCGACATGACCTAGACGGTAAATTTCAGGCACTACCCTGTGGAAAAAAAAACAAACAAACTACCCATAAGTGCTGTAAATGCACCCCATCTCATCTTAACCAAATTTCCTCTGGTACAAGACATGGGTCCTGTGTGGGAAAACAAACAAACAAACAAACAAAATACAGGCTGTCTACCCAATCCCTTATCTCTCAAACTTTTACACCTCTGTCCGATCTCTGTTCTAACGCTAGAGTAAACAAACTAGGTTTATCAAACCTCTACTTGTCTCACATGCCACGGAATCCAGGCAACATCCTGATGAACCTGTTCAGCAGTTCCTCTCTACACCATTACCCTGCCTTCTTCCAGCAAACGGTGATGCTCTTCCTAATCAGGAACGTATTAACCTCCATTTTCATTATACCCAACGACTTGTCCTCCTCAGCCGTCTCTGAAAATAATTTCACAGATTCACCATACGTCAGCGAAAGAAATTTCTCCCAATGTGTGGGTCCCCGCCAGCCAGGACAATTCACCACGGTTCCCAAACATGTTAATTTTCTGTATAAGCCTCTCGTGTTGGGCGTTGTCAAACATCCTGCTGATATCCAAGTAGACAATATCCATGTGTAACTTCATCCATCACTTTTGTCACCTCCTGGAAGATCTCAATCAAGTTAGCAAAACTCGACTTCCCCCAGCCAAAGCCTTGCTCTTGAACCGTAACCCACCTCAAACATTCTTTCTTTCATACTCCTGTGGAGCAGTAGATAAAAAAGGCCGAATGTTTGTAAGACCAGCCTCAAGGGCAGCTTTAATTCTGCATTTATAAGGCTGCTGAATGGTCACCTACTATGTTATTATTCGCTCTTAATAATAATATGACATCTTTATATATAAAATTGTAACACTGTGTATCTCGTAACTAATAACTTCTCACTTAGATAACCGCAATATACTTACAGAAGAGCAGAAAGATACTGTTTGGGTATGAACGGATTTAAGGAACAACTGATAATAGATTGTGTAATTCTATATCAAGCACTGGGGAACGCAGTGCTCTTTCAGCGTTATATTGTCTATTAAAAATCATTTGATTTTCTCCCTTGCATGGTTAAGAGAAATTCGTAATATCTATAAAATGCATCGAATACTTGTGAAATTTCCACAAGATTTGATAAAGCATTTGTGTACCATACTTTCCCTATTAACAACCACAGCGGAACAACCACCGTTATCAAAATAAATGTGGGGATTTTCTAGAGCGACTCACTAAGCTCACTATGGTTTTATCTAGCTTTAAACCCGCTCTCTATTTTTTCAGAAAAACAAATTTAAAAAAAACAAACAAACATGCGAGTTATACCTTGAGACAGCTATACAGGGATGATTTGAAATTAGTTGCTCTTGCATGAATAAATCTAAAACAAATAATGCAAATAATGGAACTAATTTCCAAAGAGTTGCACATGAAACTTAGACCAGAAAAGTACAGAACATTGAACATAAAGAAAGGTGCAGTAGAGTTAATAGAATATAAAGCAGAGCATGAGGTTACAATACAACCGATAGGTGAATATGAAACATATAAGAAAATGGATGAGTGTGTGATAAAGGAAAATCTTCCAACAAAAGTTAATTCAAGGTTGAAGAAAATCTGAATTAACCTCAAACCTAAAGAAATACTAAATTTACATCAAGGTGTAAGAATATCTGCCAAACAGAGCTGAGAAGTAAAAATAGAATAGACACTGAACACTCACTATGTACATATTGACGTACTCTTTTTGGTGTAGTATCTTGGTCTGAAACGGATCTGAAAGATTTGTAAAGAAAAATGAGAACTCAAATTAAAAAAAAAAATAGAAAGCACTATGTTTACTCGAGCACACTTACATTAACATGGACTAGGACAGTATGAGGAAGAGGAACAGCAGATATAAAAATGTACAGAACAGTCAGATAAACTTCTCAGAATCAGGTTTAATATCACCAACATATATTATGAAATTAGTTGCAATGCGGCAGCACCACAATGCAATAAACATAATAGAGACCAAAAAAAAAAAAGAATTATAGTAAAGTGTGTGTGGTGCCTATCTCTGGGTGTATGTGTATGGATGGCTGGTTCTTTACTTGTGAAGAGTAAGAGGTAACAAGATGGCACATCATTAAAATTAGTTCAACAATGTCCTGCGGCCTCTGTCACAAGCCGGCTGCTGACATTCGTTGACTTTGATATTTTCCTGCTGCTTAAAATGGTCTTTGTATCTCTTGCCAAGAGAGAGTTCTCCGTAGAGTACTGATTTCAGTAACCTGGAGTTGTCCCTGCCCGACACTTGTTGAATGCCTTGGGATTTTCCTTAATCCTTTCCACCAAGGCCTTCTCATGGCCCCTTGTGGCAGTCCTAATTTCATTTTTAAACTCCTTCCTGCAAGCCTTGTAATCTTCTAGATTCCTATCATTTCCTAGATTTTTTTTGATCCTTTCGTAGGCTCGTCTTTTCTTCTTGACTAGATTTACAACAGCCTTTGTATACCTTGTACATCTTGTACCTTATCATCTTTTCCATGTTTCATTGGAACATACCTACTCAGAACTCCACGCAAGTATCCCCTGAACATTTGCCACATTTCTTCCGTACGTTTCCCTGGCAACATCTGTTTCCAGTTTATGCTTCCAAGTTCCTGCCTGATAGCCCCGTATTTCCTCTTATTCCATTTAAACGTTTCCTTAACTTGTCTGTTTCTATCGCTCTCCAATACTATGGTGCAGAAGATAGAATTCTGCTCACTGGGAGATCTGACACCTGACCAGGTTCACGTCCCAATACCAGATCAAGTACAGCCTCTCCTCTTGTAGTCTGATCTACGTATTGTGTCAAGAAACCTTCCTGAACACACCTACCAAACTCTACACTATCTAAACCCCTCACTCTAAGGAGATGCCAATCAATATTTGAGAAATTAAAATCTCTCACCACAACAACCCTGTCACTATTACTCCTTTCCAGAATCTGTCTCCCTCTCTGCTCCTTGATGTTCCTGTTACTATTGGGTTGTCTATATATATATAAAAACACAGCCGGTAGAGTTGTTGACCCCTTCCTATTCTTAACTTACACTCACAAAGACTCGGTAGACAACCTCTCCATGACTTCCTCCTTTTCTGTAGCCATGACACTATCTTTTATCAACAGCGCCACCTCCCCCGCCCCCTCCCCCTCCCCACTCCCTGACCTTTCAGAAACATCTAAAGCCTGGCACTTTAAGTAGCCATTCCTACCCCTACACCATCCAAGTCTCTGTAATGGCCACAACATCAAAACCCCAAGTGCTGATCCACGCTCTAAGCTCATTCGCTTTATTCATGATACTCCTCGCATTAAAATAGACAGATCTCAATCCATAGGACTGAGCGCGTCCCTTCCCTATCACCTGCCTATCCTCCCTTTCGCACTGTCTCCAAGCTTTCTCTATTTGTGAGCCAGCCTCCCTTTCCTCCCTCACTTCAGTTCGATTCCCACCCCCGCCCCCCAGCAACATTCACAAAAATCTTGCTTAAACTACAACTGATGAAAGACACCATACCTTACCATAAATACAAGCCTGCTCCACTTTTAGTATTAGAGTCCTACACATCCAACTGTGGCCAATCCACTGTTACAGGTAGGACAATACGCAATAACTCTCTGGCTGTAATTTTACAGAATAAACAAGCAAAAACAACGTTTTAAAATAGCTATAGCCATTCCAAACACACATAACTGACAGAGATCAATTCATGAAAAACATCAGAAATATGCCGAATTTAAGGGAAATTGAAAGAATGTGGAACGTGAACAAAATGTACATTGTCCCGATAGTAATATCCACAACTGGTCTCATCCCAAAACCACTGTACATTAGTACAATTAGCTCCACCCATGTAAATCTTCCGAAAGTCACAATAGTATACACCACGACAGGAGTCTGAAATTGCCTATCAATTGAGAAATGTTTGTGCTTGGATATGGCCGTACCTCAGGATTTAACAGTTTGAACTGTGAAAGGATAGAAATAATAAGTTCTTTATAAAGCACCTAATTCGGACGATGTTGTTCAATCTGGGATACAGTGGAAATTAGAAAATAAAAGATAAAATAATGGCAGTGTTAAGAAAGGTTCAATTAATTAAAAAAAGTTTTGCGCGTGTGTTTAAAAGTAACAACTGGAGTCTGCATCCCTTACAGTCTCAGTCTCCCTAGTTATAACTGTGTCGAAGACTTTTCACCAGTACTGTAGTGTTAGGTGCTGAACTCCACAGTTTAGGGCAACAGTTCAAAAAAAAAACCTAACCTGCCAATGATTTCGGCAACTGCAACACTGTTTCCCTCTAATATGCTGTTCTCTTTTACCTTGTACGACTTCATTGTACCGATGTGATTAAATTATCCGTTTGGATCGCATGCAGAAAGGTTTTCCATTGTACCGCGGTACGCGTGACAATAATAAACCAATTTACCGATTTATCGTTGTCAATAATACAGAGCCCCTTGGTTGCTAAGATTTTATACTGGCGTTGGTCGTGGGGATACGTTGGTGGAAGCATCTCTTCCGACAGGAGAAGGGCACAGGCGAGTGATTGGCGACTTAAAACCGGTCGCTTCGGGCAGATGGGACTCGACTCGTCGGCCATGACCGGCCGCTCATCCAAAAGAAGGAAAATTCTGATCTCAACCCTCCGCTGCTTTGCAACTTTACCCTCATTGGGAAGACTTTGGGAGTAAACCCTGTCACGTACACAGTGATGGGTTAAAGAGCCAGCAGAAATACAAAACACTTTGGAGTCCAGTATTGCTATTAACCAATAATATTTGTTAGTAACTACGCAATACAGTAATATAAATGCAGATAAATCAAACAGGTTTGCAATGATTATATACATGTGGAAATATAAGAAAACCATGCTTCTTTAAGTCTAGGGGTAAATAGATAGTCTTACGATAATGAGTAAAATTCAGTTCAGTTCGTGGTAGTGAGTTGAGTAGTGCTGGAGAGAGAGAGAGGGAGAGATTTGAATCTTCAGGTGAGCTGACGCCGTCGATCTTCCCGTTGTCCTCCGAAATCCTTTAAAAGTCACCGACTGTGACAACAACAAAGGGGACCGCTATTCTGTGGTGGAGCTATCAACCCATGCGAGGGTTGGACACACAAATAACTCCCCTCCGGTCACACCTTCTCTGCACTACGAGAACCACTCATCGATCCGCCTGATCAATACCCCAAAACCCACTTTTTCGGTGGGCACAACAAAGCTCATTGTGTCCAAAATCATGTGTTTCAGGCCCATCATCTGACCTTCTATTTATCTCACCGTACTGAGTACCAACTGTCTCTCAAATAACTCCTCCCTTCTCTCGTCAAACAGGCAGTGTCCTTGGAGAAAGTATAAATTACCTGTGAGCAGTCTTCATCTCCCTCTCCCTCTCTCTCTCTCTCTCTCTCTCCCTCCCTCTCTCTTGCAAACAAGGTGTTTAAGGTGTTTGTGTTAAATAACTCTCTCTGTCTTTTTTCAAAAGCACAGTTCGTAGGGGTAATCGAGCACAGTTTATAAGGGTAATTCAGGACCCCGTCACAACCCAATGGGAAAAGCCTGGAGCTGGAGCAACGCAGACTGGCAACGCCAGCGCTTCTGGTTCCAAACCGTATCGGTCTCTGCCGTTCCTTTGGGTTCATCAGATGCATGGAGAGATGGAGCTAGCTACATGGGCAGCAGTTTTCTCTCCATATCGTAGTGTCCTGGCTTGCGTATCTAGTCAGCGGGACCCAACATCCATGGTCAACTCTGACAGACAGAAGACCCATAATACAGCGCCCCACACCCGCACTGCCAGACTGATCAGTAGCATTTGCCAAGACTGCACCCCCTCTCCCAGAAACATGACTTAAATCACTCAGACGCTTGTGGTCTCTCTCACTCACAGAGATACCGTCTTTCACCGCTCCTCCATCTCTAAAACTGAAAACTACCCATTTTCGTTCTTATCATTCCAATGCGTTATCGATACAAAACTTCACGCATATTCCCCTCCTATTTTCATACAAGAGCAGTGGACACCTGTAACTACCCAGCGTGCAGATTTGCCAAAATGCACAGTGTCCTGCTCTCCATATTTCCACACCAGATGAATATTAACAACGCCTGTTAATGATACAAGTAGTGTTCTAAATATAGTGAAATGTTGTTTTGATGGAAGTGCAGTCAGGATTGCAATAGTATACCAGAGGAATGCTCACCTTCACAAGTAATCAGTACCAGATTATGAGGATTGGACATTTTCTGGGACATTCATCGCTGTAAATTCAGGTGCCTGTGAACAAAATGTTACTTTCTGTCCTAATATCCAGGGAGTCTTGAATTAATTCATGTAATCTTAAACACTGAATGTTGAAATGCAGTTATACAGTTCCTTGTCAGATGAGCCATTTAACATTTTGACAATGTTCTCTGTTCCCATGGAAGATGTTCAGCAGAAACACAAGGAGACTCTGCGGGCACAAACTGAAACACTGAGAGTGAACACGATCCTGATGACGGAGAAGGTGAAGGTTTTCCAGCTGGTTGATCGATACGCTGAGCTCACGGTCATTTCTACTCTTCGAGATCGGAGACTGGTGGAGCATGAGCTGCTGGCAAGAGGCAGAGACCACGAGGAGTGGAGAGAGAAACATCTCCGCGGAGAGCTGGAGAAAATCCGCATTGATCATCTGTTTCAGAGCAGTTACTCATATAGTTCCTGGGAAAGAATGAAAAGGTTCTTCACACGATCATCTTCGGGAAGTTCGGCTGTCGTGGCCGGAGTCCCAGGGATCGGGAAAACAACAATGGTACAAAAGTTTGTTTATGACTGGGCCACGGGGAAAATATACCAACAATTCCAGTTTGTCTTCAGTTTCAAATTCCGGGATTTAAACACTATTAACTGTAGAATAAACCTGAGGGAACTGATTCTGGATCAATATCCTTACTTTGGGAATTTCCTGAGAGAGGTCTGGAAGAACCCAGAGGGATTGTTGTTTATATTCGATGGTTTGGATGAATTCAAGCACAGAATCGATTTTGCTGACGGTCGGAGAGACACAGAACTAAAGCACCAGTGCCCAGATCCCGAGTGGTGGTGTGAAGTGTCTGACATAGTGTACAGTTTAATCCAGCACAAGCTGCTCTCAGGGTGTTCAGTGCTGGTGACCACCCGACCCACTGCCTTAGATTTATTGGAAAAGGCGGAGATCAGTGTCTGTGCTGAAATCCTGGGATTTGTTGGTGAGGAACGCAAGGATTATTTCTATAGGCATTTTGAAGATCAGACGGTGGCAGCAGCTGTTTTCAAACACGTGAAGGAGAACGAGATCCTGTACACCATGAGCTACAACCCCTCCTACTGCTGGATCCTCGCTCTGGCACTGGGCCCCTTCTTCACACAAAGAGACAGGGACCCCCAGCGAGTTCCCAAAACTATAACCCAATTATATTCCTACTATACTTACAACATCTTAAAAAACCACGGCCGTGATATTGAGAATCTCCGTGATGTGTTACTCAGGGTTGGTCAGATGGCCTTCACAGGGCTGTCCCAGAAAAAGATCGTCTTTACAGATGGCGATTTGATCAGCTACAATCTGCAGCCTTCGCAGTTCCTGTCCGGGTTCCTGATGGAGCTTTTGGAGAGAGAGAATTCTGCCCGGTGTGTGGTGTACACATTCCCACACCTCACCATCCAAGAGTTTGTAGCTGCAGTCGCACAATTCCTGACTATACATCCCAGGAAAATCCGGAACTTCCTCACTGAGGCCCACAACACGACAGATGGGCGATTTGAAGTATTTCTCCGTTTTGTTGCTGGTCTCTCCTCCCCAATGACAGTTCGGGGCCTGGAGGAGTTTCTGGGTCCATTTGCTAATGAAAGAACCTGCCGGGTGATTGACTGGGTGAAGGAGGAGATTGAACGTCAGATTAGAAACACAGAGACTGAAATTGGTAAAAAGAGCCTCCTGAACACATTGCACTACCTGTTTGAGTCTCAGAATCGTGGACTGGCTCGGACTGCACTGGGATCTGTGGAGACACTTTCATTCCGCGGGATGACGTTGACCCCGATTGACTGCGCGGTCCTGTCTCATGCTATCGGACTCTGTGATACAATAAAACAGCTCAAACTGGAGTACTGCCATATTCAGTGTGAAGGAATCCAGCGGCTGGGACCCGGGCTACACAAGTGCCAAGATTTGAGGTATTTTTTTTTGTTGTTTTATTTAACTTTTACTCTGAACAGCGAAACTGTTCCATTGTCTTGTTTCAATGTAAGGGAATTTGTGTAAAACTCTGGTAAATCAGATTGTGAAGAATTGTGAAAAATGCTCAGGAGATTGGTCGGTATTCCTCAAGGACGAGAGGGTTCTGGGATTTCTTGTAAAGGGACGTTGGAGACGTCATCAGATCAGTGAACAATGGCCACTGGTTTAATAGCAGTGAATCACAGGAATGGTCGTGATTCTCGCTGCCTGTGGCACGTCCATTGACAATGTTCCTTCTCACTGTCTCTGACACCCAGACCGACACTGACTGCAGCAGGTGGGTCAGAGATTCACACCCCCTTACCGGTGAGGGACAAGAGACCGTCAGCAGACTGTCCGAGTCAGTGGGAGAGCATTTCTTCTGTGAGATTCCCTCTCCCTTCCCTTCGCTGTGCCTTGCGATTTCCATCATTCCACCTGTGTGACTGTGCTCACTACCAGATACCCACACCTCATGGGCGCATCTCTTTTCTCCGGATTGTGGGCCTCTAATTAGACACACCCGCCCGTGCAATCTATTTCTGCCTCCTGGTCTTGTGGGTTCACCTTTTCCATTGGCTATCCTCATCATGGATCTCTCTTCCTCCTGATTGCATCTCTTCACCTTATTCTACTTCCTCCTATGGAATCTCTTTCCATTCCCCTACATCCTTTGGGACCTCCCTTCCACATACACCTTCGTACTGTGGGATCTCCCTTCCACATCCCCTTTCCTCTTGTCTGATCTCTCTTCCCCATCCCCCTGTCTCCTGTTGGATCTCTCTTCCCCATCCCACTCCCCGCTTTGAGGATCCCTTCCGCCATTTCAATCGACATTTTCTCCTTCCTGCCGAACTTTCTCCCGCCCTTCTGACCCTCTCAAGTCACCAACACTTTTCTAACCATCGTGGAATGAGACAGAATTTGGTGATTTTTCTGTGTCACACCTATGGACTACATTACTGAAGTTCGGTGAATACTCTGGAGCAGGGCAGTGAGGGACCTGATAGTGATGGGAACTCCGACCAGTGATTTACTGAAGGGTTTAATGTTTCCTGAAATATCCGAGTGAGAGAAATTTCATGAGACCCACGGTTTGAACCACTTTGTTCATCAATTTGTCTGTTTGCGTTTAGACTTGGGGATAATAAACTGGGAGATTCAGGAGTGCAAGTGGTGTCTGCGGCTCTCAGAAACCAGGAGTGTAAAGTACTGACACTGTGGTAAGTACCAGGCTGTGGGATATTGTCTTTACAGTCACTAGGTGTCTGACACTGAACAATAATGTGATCATTAATTGTGCTACTGATAAACACTGGGGATTTTTATCTCCTGTTTCTATATCCTTCGCCCCACTCTCTCACATCTCCAGGCTGGACTACGTTGGTCTCACAGATTCTGGTGCCGAACATCTCGCCTCCGCTCTCAGTACAAACCAATCACTGGTGGAGCTGAACCTGAGTGGTAATGAACTGGGAGATTCTGGAGTGAAACTGGTGTCCGCGGCTCTGAGGAATCCGGAGTGTGAAATACAGAAACTGTGGCAAGTACCAGACTGGGAGATTGTGTTTACAGTCATTGGGTGTCTGAGACCAAATATTAATGTGATCAGTAATTGTATTACTGATAAACTCTGGGGATTTGTACCGTGTCCTGTCTCTCTGCGTCCTTTACTCTTACTCTTTCTCTCTTTCATCTCCAGGCTCTACAGTGTCGGGCTCACAGATTCTGGTGCCGAGGATCTCGCGTCCGATCTCAGTACAAAACGATCAATGAAGGTGCTGAGCTTGGCATCAAACTCGCTCACAGACCTATTTGTCCCCGCTCTCCGTCGCCTCGTACTGAACCTCCCGCGTCTGGAATGGATCCGGTGAGTGTTTGTGTTAATGTTCAATGTGATAAAATATCAGCGGACTCACGGGTTTTCTGGTGATATTTATCTGTGAGTGTTGCTGAAAATTAACCCTAGTTCCCTGTTACGACACTATAGTGTAATCCATTTATTTCAGATTTTTCCTCCATCTGTTTCAGCCTGGCGGGGAATCAGTTCAGTGAGACAGGGAAGATGGAACTGGAGTCTCTGACGGAACTCCGACCCGGACTGAAAGTGGAGCTGTGAACGTCTGCATGTGTGAACATCCCCGCCCGCGGGATAGGGGTATTTTGACCGATTTCCTTCCCTCCTTCAATGCGCGCCGTCCTCTTTAATTTCCAACGGATCTAATGGACCCTGGTCCTGGGCGAGCCCTCTGTGTCGTCAGAGTTGGCTCGGCAGTGACGTATTCCGCCTTACGTCAAGTGTCGCTGCCTTCCAGCGTTCGTCCGTGTTGAGAGCTCCGTAAGTGTGACCCCGGTAAATTACACAGACAGGAAGACTCCGTGGGTGGGGCTCAGTTCCCAGGGTGGGATTATCCCGGGAGAGAATGCTTTTGTTCACTTTGAGCTGAGGACGGTGCATTCGGCAGTCTGGCCGATATAATGATGTTAAATTGACAAAGCCCTCGGCTGTGACACTGGTCTGTAGCGATCTCGGACACTGCCCTGAGGTGTGATTTTATAAACATAGGCTCTACGATGCTGAGTGTCGCTGAGAAACTGGACTGATTATTCAACCTGTCACTCGTTGTCTGCGGTCAGTTAATTGTGTGTGACTGTGGTAGAGGTTGCAGCCCCTGTATGAGTATCTGACGATGCTGCTGCTCAGGTTCGGGCTGCATTTCAACACCGCGCTTCTCATATACGGGCACCCGATACAGAACAGGGCGGGTCGCAAGGAGGATCTCCTGGTAGGATTGTTCCTGGGCCGGGCCAAAATGGTTATTCACGGATCCAGACGGCGGTACGTGGAGGGCTGTGCCCGTCCGAATGGTTGTCCCCCTTCCGAGGATGCGTTCGTGCCCAGCTGTCCTCGGAGAGGGAGCATGCGTCGCAATAGGTACATTGGGGGATTTCCGGGAGCGCTGGGCCCCACAGGGAATCGACTGTTTAATAGACGCTAGTAACCATTTTTTTTAAAACTGAGTGTACTCACAGTATTGTAAAATATGAGTGGTTGTACCTTGTGTATTTGTTGTGCAAATAAACTTTTATAGTTTTGTAAATAAAACGGTGAGCAGTTTACTAATTCCCGAATGCCACGCACTGTTTAGTTTACATTTGTCATGATGAACTGTATAGACCGCTGTAACGCCTCGTCCATGCAGACAAAATCGAATGAAGAGATTAGAAGCACCGATAAAATATCTGGCGCTAGTCCACAGAAGTCCCGAAGAGGGAGGAATGCGAGTGGAACACCGACATTAAACACGTGGTGAAGCACTATCACGTCGCACACTCCCAGCGTCAGATACGGACTGAAGCTCCCTCCGTACCGTCCCATCACACATTACCAGGGTCAGACACAGCGAATCCCCTACACACCGTCCAATCAAAAAAAAAAAAAAAATCTCGGGTCAGACACAGTGTTAGTACACAATCCGAATCAACTCACCAGTTATCAGACACAGAGCGAACCTCCCTCGGCACCGTCCCATCACAAAACTTTGTGATCAGACACAAAGTGCAGCTCCCTACGCACCGTCCTTACACACAAAACCAGGGTCACGGTTTCGTCACAGACTACCACAGTCAAATTCAGAGAGAAGCTCCCTCCGACAAAGCAAGTCCGTCAGTGACTTCTCCAGATAAAAGTGGGTGATAGCATATCAACCAGCTGAAATCGGTGGGGCAGAAACAGGAATGTTATCACCATCGGCACATAACAATTGATGTACATGGCAGACCTGACTTGGGAGACCTCAGAATGGAACAACTGTTCCAAGAAGATGGGAAGATGAGGATAAAGGGGAAGCCTGTTAGGACCGAGATTAGGAAAAACTTCTTCACACAGAGAGCGGTGAATCTGTGGAACTCCCTGCCACAGGAAACAGTTGAGGCTAGTTCATTGGCTATATTTAAGAGGGAGTTAGATATGGCCCTTGTGGCTAAAGGGATCGGGGGTATGGAGAGAAGGCAGGTACAGGGTTCTGAGTTGGATGATCAGCCATGATCATAGTGAATGGCTGTACAGGCTCGAAGGGCCGAATAGCCTACTCCTGCACCTATTTTCTATGTTTCTATGTTTCTATGGAACAGGCACTATCAAGGGGATAATTTTCAGTCCTCTCATCCTGAGAATCAGGACAGTTTTGTCAAAAGTAAGATATCCTGAATCGAAAATGGGTAAGTAAAGACGGGCGGCTTGAGTCCAACGACAATTGGGAGCCTAGATTGGATGGATTCGAAGAATAGATACAAAATATGGACATGAAATAATTTAATATTTAAACCGGAATTAAGAGCAGATATTACACTTGTGCGTTACAGGTTTAATTCAACATGAAGGGAATAATGTATTGTACTGCGATGGCATCAACCATGACTGGGGCCAAGTTCTGTCTTGTTCCAGAGACAGTAGAGCGGACAAATGTGTTAACAGTGATCTCGTTGCTTGGTAAACACACAGTGAACAGAAACGAATCATTTCAATGGGCACGGGTAATACGGTCTAACAAAGGATAAACTGAGGACCCAAACTTGTATTAGACATACCTGGACAAAAGGTATAGTCCCTATGCTATAAAACTCTAGATGTGAGATTATTCAGTATCCCAGATGATATATATATGAGTCAGTATCCAGGTCCAATTATTCAGCAGCCTTCAGGTAATGATGGCCATGGTAAGATTACAGTTATGTGAGATCGCACTCTTGTGTATATTGAGTGGGGCAGTCATCTACACAAGAGGTATATCGACTGGGGTGGTTTCTCAAAGGTTGCTTTTATCATTATAAACTGTCGACAGTGGAATGTAGTACACGGTGAGAGTAGAATGGGACAGGTTCTAAAGGACCCGGAGAAGAGTTTCTTTGTCAGGGGCCAAACCCTTTCTAGGATTTCAATACTGTTAGACAAATCAGTACCCCATACCCACAAGAAACGGAAGCTGCACCGGAGCCTAAATGTAGTGAGACCCAGCGTAATACAAACGGGTTAGGATTAGTGTTAGAGGATACAGGGGAATTTGTCACTTTGGTACCAGCGTACCAGCAGGTGCAGGTAATCTTTAATCTAACTGAAATAACGGCGGCTGAATGGCGCTCACCTACAACAAAACCATGAAGTACTCACCTTCTTGGGAGACAATAAAGCAGGAGTAAGTTTAAGCCAGTCAAAGATAGAACGTAAAGAGAACTATTGGAATGAGTGGGAGCAGGTTATGCATCGGGGTAGCAACGATCAATACCCTAAATATAGCAGAACGAGAAAACCAGGTACAGTCCCTCCATCAGAAAATAAAGAGTATTACTGGAGAGAATTACCAAGAGCAGGTACAAACTGATTGGTCGAGATGCATCTCAGGTAACTCTGGATACTGTTAAATTTCTGAAGCCCCTTCAAGGTACAACAGATCTGATTATTGGCCACATAGACCTCATGTCTAAGGAAATGCTTAAAACTGAGATATGTGCTACATATGCTAGTTGGTTGCTTACCATGATCGGCACTAATTTATTACAACTTGGTGCACATGAATTACCAAATTTGGTCTCAGATGAGCAACTAAATGAATGGGTCAGAGAAAGGGTGCCATTGTGTCATATTAGAAGCCTTATAATAACGAACAGAGTACTGGGTACCTGTGATAGTCATAGTAGTCAAAGTCACACTTTATTGATCCTGGGGGAAATTGGTTTTCGTTACAGTTGCACCATAAATAATTAAATAGTAATATGTAAATTATGCCAGGACATAAGTCCAGGACCAGCCTATTGGCTCAGGGTGTCTGACCCTCCAAGGGATGAGTTGTAAAGTTTGATGGCCACAGGCAGGAATGACTTCCTATGACGCTCTGTGTTGCATCTCGGTAGAATGAGTCTCTGGCTGAATGTATTCCTGTGCCCACCCAGTACATTATGTAGTGGATGGGAGACATTGTCCAAGATGGCATGCAACTTGGGCAGCATCCTCTTTTCAGACACCACCGTCGGAGAGTCCAGTTCCATCCCCACAACATCACTGGCCTTACGAATGAGTTTGTTGATTCTGTTGGTATCTGCTACCGTCAGCCTGCTGCCCCAGCACACAACAGCAAACACAATCGCACTGGCCACCACCGTCTGGTAGAACATCCTCAGCATCGATGATGGAAAAGGAAGGTTTTATGCTGGAGCAGTAATCCACACCCCCCAACATTGAAATAAGTCAACCTACCTTTTGAAAAGGGTTCACAATGTTGGGAAATATCATGAGAATACATAGATATCTTTAAGTAACTCAGCAGTACATGCTATTGTTATGAATTGTACTGAGAAAGGGAATAGATTTATCAAGATTCTGTCAAGGGGGAGACCACTGGTCTTGTCCAGAAGAAATGACAAAGCAGAAGCTTAGAAATTGTGGTTTCACTACTTGTCACAATTGTTCTTTTTCTATTTTCCCTGTGAATGATCAGTCCTTCTGACAATATACATTGGTGGAACAGACATATTATATCGCAACAGGAGCCACAAGTTATACCAAGGGATGGAAACAATGCCCTTTGGAAAGTCACAACGTCGCCATTGGGACTGTGGCTTTAGATAAGACCATTGGAGGATGAGCCTTGCATCAGTCAGCAGGAGACAGAGTAATAAAGGAGAACTTCAAGATCCAACACACTGATACAGATGAATATCTGCGGGGCTATGTTGTTACTGAATTGCCACCAATTCCAAAATTGACTGCAGACTGGATAAATGTTGCTGAGGAGGCAAGGGAGATAATGCATCAATAGACTAAACACACCAAGCTTATTAAACACACGCTGGTAAGGCAAATGAACTATTGAGTTACCCAGGCTTTTGGAATTGGGGGACAAATGGTTAAATACATCCATGGGTAAGAATAGTATCACATGTTGCTGTAATACTAATTTTATGTACCCTGATAATTGTATTGCTCAATGTATGTCAACTGAAAAGCCGGAAGGCTGAAATAATGCGAAAAATCGAGGGCAACGCTTTTTTGAAACAGCAGGGGCCATTGTCACTATACAGTGTGTGAACTTAGCTGGTAAATGTCAATACTTTTATAGAATATAAGTGTTGCACACCGACTGGGGATCCATAGCAGTCTTATGGTCAGTCAACTGAAATGAGAGGGGATAATGATCCGAAGATAAATATATTTGGATCAAGAGGAGGGAAATGTTGGCCAGAGGAAACTGCAGTCTGATCAAGGACAGGGGAAGCAGGCAAGTCAGTTGCCTTTGTTCACCCCATCCCCCATTTTGAGGACTGAACAGTTCTTGCTCTTGGATAATCCAATCAGAGCAACTGAATGTGGACATTGGAAGCTTCAGGTAATGATCTGCTAAACCTGAGACCTTTCTCAAACAAGTAGCCATTTGTTATGTAAAGGCCGTGGACTCAGAACTGACGCCTGACTCAGGGAGAATCTAATCAGAGCAATGGACCTGAGACCATTCTCAGAGGAGTTGATACTTGTTATGTAAAATGCCAGACCTTCAATCGGTAACCTCATTAGACTCTGTCTGGGTTGCCTCATTTAACTGGTTTGGACCAGTCAGAGTGTGAGAACACACATGCACAAGGCTGGGGTGGGCAGAGCCATGAAACAATGTCGGCTGTAGCCCTGTACAATGAGCAGTAAGAGGGCGACCCAGGTACGGCAGATGACCTTGAGCCAACGGGATGGGAATCCAACAGTTCAAGTTGTGAGGGTCAGTATGAGACTCAGGAGTCCAGATAGACAGGGGCAATAACGCTCCAGCAGCCAGGGACCAACCATCGCGACTCGGGAGGACCTCACGAACACTTGGAGACCGGGATCACGTAGATCGTGGACTCCTTTTCCGGGTAATACCTTTTCTCTTCATTGACTGTTCATGGAGTGTCAGGGGTTCAAATAGGGTGCAGACCTGTAGATAAGAGTGTCAATCCACCTGTTTTTTTTAGTTAAAATAATAAAGGTTACTTCACGGTATATACATATTCTCTATGCCTCACTGATCATTTTTACAAGGGGTGATTCTTGTAACAAGTTAATCCCGTGATTGTACCCTTTCCCTCTTGATGGAAAATTAATAATTTAATATGCAGACTAGGGGCCGGGCATTTAGAACTAAATATAATATTAACGTGCTAATCGTGTTCGGATGTTCAGTCACAGCCCGTGGTCAATGATGACGGGTATTATTACTGACAGCAAACTTGAGTTAATTGACGAGTTTAGATACGAACGTCACTGCTGTCTCCGAGTTGGGACAGAAAATGTAATAACAGTGTTAGTTGAGTGAGGGAAGTTCTGAATAAGCAATGAGATGATCTATGCGGATATTCATGGACCCGATAAAAAAACATTTCTCACATGATTGCCGATATTGAGGGAGTGACCTTGTCTGTGTGGCCAATGACCGGTCTGACTACGCAGTGAAAACACCAGTGATGCGCCATCAGCGATGTGATCGCTCTGTTTACTAAGAACTAGTCCCAGAATCGTTCTCGGAGTAAGAACGATCTTATCCCACGGCGTTGTCTGATAAGTTGGTTGGAAATTTCTAAAGACACGGACAAATACAGCACGGAAACAGGCCGTTCGGCCCGTGTAGTCGTGCTAAACTATTCTCCTAAGTCCCATCGGCGAAGATAAGGCAAAAAAAAACTAGAGCAATTCCGCCACACCCCCCCCCCCCCCGCCCACAGTGCGGATTGGCATTCGAATTTCCTCAACACTAACATCGATTTTTCAAACTGTCCTTAACATTGTGACTGCAAGATGTTTCTGGAATCCTATAATTTATCAGAGCGATACCCGGGACAAGAGCTAATTACCTGTATGACCTGCGAACTGGGTGAACTGGATCTTTCGCAGTCACTGTTAAACGGGAGAGGTATCGGGAACACAGGAGAGGTTTCACGCTGGAGCGGAGCAGTGCGGCTGGAACAGGCGAACAGTGGGACTTTGACGTCAGAACTGTGGGTCACAAGGAGGGCGCTGGTCTACACTAACAAATGTAGGTCTTTTCACTGGGAAGGGAAGGGGATAGCAACCTGCGAATGCAGGAAAAAAAGATTAAAATAATCGTCAATGAGCCGGAGTGAGAAATCATTCGCGATGATAAAGCGGTGAGTAATGAGACAAACAAGGACAACGCCGGGCTCAGTTGGTGCAGAGTTTGCCTGCAATGAGTGGTGAATTATTTGGGCCAGGCAGAGAAACATCACTAATTCATGACATCCTTTCAGTAATGAGAGCCAGGGTATATTTTATCGCGTCCTTCAGTTGCTCCCTGAACTTGGTCTGGGTGACGGCGTAAAGAGACGTGTTTGTGCAGCAGCTCAGAAGCTGCAGCATCGGGCCCAGTCCTCGCAGAGAATCAGCAGGAAGCGTCACGGCAGACAAAGCAGACAGTCGGTTCCAAGCAGTATAAACAGTGAACGGTGCCCACAGCAGGACAAAATTGCCAGAGATGATCGCAGTAAAACGAGGGATTTCCTGCGGCTCTCCATCTGCGGGTCTCTGGCACTCTGTCCCTTGTCAGCACACCGGAGTCTCCTGCGCCCTCTGCTGGTGACTAAAACATGCCGGACAGTTAATCCATTCGTCAGCCGGACCAGCAGGAACGGGATTACAGGAGTGAGAAGGTAATTAAATAAGTCTATTGGTATTGCGACAGATGAAGGCACATAATATGCGGTGTCCCTACGAATAGATGGAGCAATTATTAGTGCATAACGCCCTGACAGCCGAAAATACCAGTAAGTCTTTATTAAACAGCTGATCACATTCACTGTCCCCAGAATCACAGCCGCAGTTTTCCCAGTACAATATTTTGTTTTCAGCTTCTGGCAACAAATGGCCACAAACCGGTCAAATGTGAAAATGACGGTGAACCAGACCGAACAATCGGTGGCGGCGTAAAGCAGGAAGCTATGGATTCTACACACTGGTGTATCCCTAGCCCCGAGAAAAAGCTCCACACGCACATAATTAAACAGAATCTTGTTCAATATCAGGTCCAGGATAACGACCATAAGATCTGCAGCTGCCATGGCAACCAGGTAGCGAGTGACAACTCTGGAGAGACCGCACGTTCCTCTGGACAAGATTAAAATCGACACCAGGTTCACTGCGAGAAGCATAAAAAAAATATCAGTGGACACACATCAGGGAGCGTTCTCTGTGAAGTGGACATACAATTTATCGGATTTGTTGTCTGTCATGTTAGTAAATCATTGGTCATCTGTAAGTCTAGTCATAGTCATAGTCATACTTTATTGATCCCGGGGGAAATTAGATTTTCGTTACAGTTGTTCCAAAAATAATAAATAGTAATAAAACCATAAATAGTTAAATAGTAATATGTAAATTATGTCAGGAAATAAGTCCAGGACCAGCCTATTGGCTCAGGGTGTCTGACCCTCCAAATGAGGAGTTGTAAAGTTTGATGGCCACAGGCAGGAATGACTTCCTATGACGCTCTGTGTTGTATCTCGGTGGAATGAGTCTCTGGCTGAATGTACTCCTGTGCCCAACCAGTACATTATGTAGTGGATGGGAGACATTGTCCAAGATGGCATGCAACTTGGATAGCATCCTCTTTTCAGAGACACCACCGTCAGAGAGTCCAGTTCCATCCCCACAACATCACAGGCCTTACGAATGAGTTTGTTGATTCTGTTGGTGTCTGCTACCCTCAGCCTGCTGCCCCAGCACACAACAGCAAACATGATAGCACTGGCCACCAAAGACTCGTAGAACATCCTCAGCATCGAGGGAATCAATTATTACATTCAAATCATAAGTGAAATCAGAGAAAAAAAATCTAACGCAATATTTCCGAACTGATATTACCCAAAAGCAACAGCGAAAAGCACAGATAACGATCACTGATAATTGGCAACTTCGGGCGTTTTTGGGGAGAAGATGCAAATGGAACATCAAACACAAACTCTACAGAAACTTAAATAACTTTCCGCAGCAATGACTCTTTAGATCAACAGCAGTCTCCCTCTCCTGATCATTATACCCCACCATGCAAAAGTCTTTTGCACACACACACACACACATATATATATATATATATATATATATATATATCTATATAGAGAGAGAGAGAGAGAGAGAGAGAGAGAGAGAGAGAGAGAGAGAGAAAGAGAGTTAGGGAGCCTAAGAATATTATACAGTATCGTATTGTCAACGTGGAGCGGAGAACCAGCTTGCAAATCTGGCAGGAGAAAACTATTTTGCGAATTATTGACAATTACAGAATGTCTCCTCGGTGTTTCACGCTCCCTCCCACTTTTCCCAACTATGATCCCCTCTGCCTGACCTCTTCCATTTCTCAGTCCACAACAGAGACCCATATGAGAAACAGGTTTATCATCAACATCTTATGACAGGAAATTAGTTATTCTTGCGACAGCAGTACAGTGGAATGCACACAATTACTACGGTACTGTGCAAAGGTCTCAGGCATCCTCGCTATACACAAAGTACTGTCAATGATCATCCTGTCTGCAGTAGCTCTGGTGAATTCGCTCAACGTGCGAGTGATTCAGAGCAGCGGAATCTGTCCAAGTTTCGCACAACCCTGTAACCGATTCGAAGCTGCTGACATAAAACTCGGATAAGCTGGTCGACTCTCTGGGACACTTTGAGCGGGAGATGTGATTTTGCTGCGGCAGATTCCTGCCCTTATAAAAGAGATTTTCCTCGATTCCTTTGCATTTGTTCCATTCCTGCTGAAATTTTACTTATCCGCAGTAATGTCCCTCTTTTATCCCCAAAGCAATGCATCGCTGTCAGAATTTTATGGCCTGTTCGTAATTTTCCAGTTTGTGGATTTTTTTTTCGCTTCAGAACACCGACAGCGTTCACAGCCAAATGTAAACGCCGACGGTAATAAAAGCATTAGTGGAGAACGTTTTTGAATGGAATCTGTTGTACAAGGAGTTCTCTAAATCACTGAGGTCACAGTCAAATGAGCAGGCCGAAAATTTCAAAACAACAACAGTATGGACATCTGATAGAGACATCGTTTGGAGGATAGTCAGAGGACAGCGAATACTCGCAAGAATATTTTAACAATAGTATAGTAGAAATTGAGATCTCTCCTTTTTTTTTGAATAAAATGCCAAGGAAGAATTCTAAACTTCGAACGGTATTGCAGAATTCAATCCATATAGACAACTACATTTTCTGCTGCACAATGTTATTCAGATGAATATTGTTTGAAATTACCAGAGAATAAGCGAGTCGAGAATATTCACCATAATGTAACTTCCCTCAGAAGAAGACAGTTAATGAGCAGTCTCTCTTTATCATTATTATAACCCAATTCTCTGAAAGCCTCAGAGTGACATTTGAAAAGCGAATGAAGGATTGTTTTAAAGCACGTGAATTACAACAGGAAATGACAGAGGTGAAACAATTTAGATATTTGCTCACCGATTCCGATAATGCGGAGATGAAGCTGCAGCGGGAGGAATGCCAGTGGTGAACCGTGAGGAAATGACAACGGATTACCTGGACAGCCCGAGAGTTTTAGAATAGACAGTCGGTTCTGGGAGAAGTGGGAAGGCGGGATGTTCTGTTCGATGCCGTGGCAGGCACATACGAAGCTTGGCGGCGCTGGGTGTGCAGTGACTTTGGCGGGTAATTGATAGTCAGAGCGGTTGTCTGCGAGAATAATCCGCACTTGGAAGTCAGATTAAATTCCGTTGCAAACACAAGGAGTTTGAAGCAACTTGATTCAAAAGTCGGTATTTTTGAGCGGTCGATGGAGCGACTGAAAGGAAGCAACGCATCCAGAGGCAAAATATCAGAACCTCGTTCGTGAACTGATGTGAGCAACGATTGAACGGAGTTTACCAATTGGATCATTGTCCATTACACCCGCACAATTACAAGAACCACAGTGAACAGCATAATGCAGAATTTGAACGTTTGGAGATTTCTTACCTGGAGTGTGCGGCAGTAGCAGTAATTTCAAATGGGTGATAAACATTAGAATTGTAAATTTAACATTGTATAGTTGAGCTTTGAAGAGACACTCAGCGGGAAGAGCAATGATAGCGAGACCAGGGTAGTAAATCACTTGAATGACTTTTAATGCGTGCGCGATTCGAAGATCCAAGGTCATCCATTCATACTTCGCAAAGATCAACTGAGCAGCCCAGAAGACATTCTTCGGAGCTTCTGTCGCATTCCACGCTGCTGTTCCCGGATTCTGATCCATTACGGAACGAACAAACCTTCCTTCCGCAGAGTGTGCTCTCTCTGTCCCGCTGTGTGGATCGTCGAACCGCTGTGAGTGCCGGAGCGGCTGATCAGTGATAACTTAGTGATTCCGATGATTACTAATAGCAGAGGGGAACTCTCTTGTGGCGCCAAAACCCTCCTTGGAAATGACGATGTTGGCATTTAATGAAATGACAGACGCAGTTAACCCTTTTTGCATTACAGCTGAGCAACAGGTGTGAGAGTTGTCAAATGATTTCGAGCATTAAAGTTTTATATATTCATAATTTGTTTAGATATTTTTCAGCAGATTTAGCAAAAATGAGGCTTAGTAAAATTCAAGGATGAAGTAAAATGTGTACTTCCTCTCATTAATCACGTTTAAAAGAAAAAGATATTTGTTTCAAAAAAATACTTTTGAAACATTATGATTGTAAAGCAGAGTGGTTTGAGTGGGTTACAGAGAGAGAGCGAGACTGAGAGAGACTGAGAGAGAGGGGGAGAGAGAGGAGAGAGAGAGCGGGGGGAGAGAGAGAGAGAGAGAGGGAGCGAGAGAGAGTTTTAAAGTGCAAAATCAGTTGCATTGGGACAGTTCTACTGTCTCGACCTCAGAGATCTGTGTCCAGTGGTACAAACAACCGTCACAAATTGACCTCTTTCTTGTTCCCAGTGAAGAACCGTGAGGTTATCTATGCCTTGACATGTCCTTCGCTCTCTCCGAATGCAAACAGATACTTACAGAATCAAAATCAGGTTTATTATCACCGACATGAGCCGTGAAATGTGTTAATTTAGCAATACATATTACAGAAGAAAAAGATAAATAAATCAATTACAGTGTATGAGTATCGAACAGACTAAAACATGGTGCAAAATAGAAACATTAAACATTCAGGCAGTGTTCACCGATTTAAAGTCCATTTAGGAATCGGATGGCAGAGGGGACGAAGCTGGTCCTGAATCGCTAACTGTGAGCTTTCAGGCTTCTGTATGGTAACAATGAGAAAAGGCCATGCCTGGGGTGCTGGGGGTCCTTAGTAATGGACGCTGAGCCGCTCCTTGGAGATGTGCTGGGTACTTAGTAGGCTGGTACCCAAGATGGAGCTGCCTAAATTTACGACTATCTGCAGCTTCTTTCGGTCCTGTGCAGTAGCAACCCCCACCTCAACCCCCAACCCTCCATATCAGACAGTGATAGGGCCTGTCAGAATGTTCGCCCATCTATTGAAGTTTTTGAGTGTATTTGTTGACATACCAAATCTCTTCAAACTAAAAATGAAGTATAGTCGCTGTCTTGTCTTCCTTATAACTGCATCGATATGTTGGGACCAGGTTAGGTCCTCAGAGATCTTGACACTCAGGAACTTCAAACTGCTCACTCTCTCCACTTCTGATCTCTCTATGAGGATCGGTATCTGATCACTTGTCTTGCCGTTCCTGAAGTTCACAATCAGCCCTTTCGTCTTACTGACGGTGCGTGCAATGTTGTTGCTGAGACACCACTCCACTAGCTGGCATATCTCGTTCCTGTGCGCCCTCTCGTCTCCATATCATATTCTACCAACAATGGTTGTGTCATCAGTACATTTATAGATAGTATATGAGCTATGTCTAACCGCACAGTCATGGGTGTACAGAGAGTACAGCAGTGGGCTAAGCACCCCCGCCCCCCCGAGGTGCACCAATGTTGACCGTCAGCGTGGAGCAGATATTAACACCAACCCGCACCAGATTGTGGTCTTCCAGTTAGGAATTCGAGGATCCAATTGCAGAGGGAGGCACAGGGGCCCAGGTTCCCTAACTTCTCAATCAGGATTGCGGGAATGATGGTGTTAAATGCTGAGCTATTGTCACCAAACAGCATCCTGCATAGGTATTTGTATTATCCAGGTGGTCTAAAGGCGGATGAAGAGCCATTAACATTGCTTCTGCCATTCACCTGTTGTGGCGATAGGCAAATTACAGTGGGTCCAGATGCTTGTTGAAGCAGGAGTTTACCCTAGTCATGACTAACCTCTCAAAGCATTTTATCACTGTCGATGTGGGTGGCGACGCAAGTCATGGGAATACAGAGAGTAGAGGAGGGGGCCAAGGAGATAACCCTGTGGGGTATGTGTGCTGAGGGTCAGAGAGACAGAGGTGAGGGAGCCCACTCTTACCACCTGCCGGCGATCTGACAGGAAGTCCAGGATCCAGCTACACAAGGCAGGGTGAAGGCCGAGGTCTCTGAGCTTCTTGTCGATACTTGACGCCTTCGTATGGCTACTGCTCTGCCCATGACTGCAAGGAACTGCAGAGAACTTTGGAGAGCAGCGAACATCAGAGAAACAAGCCTCCCCTCCATGGACTCTTCCTACACTTCCCCTGCGTCGGAAAAGCAGGCCATGTACTCAAAGATCCTCACAACCTGGACATTCTTGCTGCAAACCCGCTCCCCCATCGGGGAAGAGATACAAAAGCCTTAAAGCGCGTACCACCAGGCTTAAGGACGGCTTCCTGTCTGCGGTTATAAACCAAATGAATGGTCTCCAGTCCGATAAAATGGACTCGACCTCACAATGTAACTCGACGTGACCCTGCACCATGTCTATCTGCACTGCACTTTCTCTGCAGCCATAATGCTTTGTTACAGTTATTGTTTTGTCGTATATCAGCTCAATGTACTGTCGTAATGTAGATAGAAACAAACTTGCAGCTCACATCTCCTCTCACCTTAAATGTATTGGACATTTCAACCCCCAGGAAAAGTATATCGTCTGTCCACTCTATCTCTACCTCTCGTAATCTTATAAACGTCTATCCAGTCTGACCCCAGCCTGCGCCGATCTGGTGAAAACAGCACAAGTTTGTCCAACCTCTCGTTATAGATCATGCCCTCTAATCCAGGCAGTATCCTGGCAAACCTCCTCTGCGCCCTCCACAAAGTCACATACGAGTTATCAGCGAAAGTGACCTGTCACAGGAATATCGTTTTTCAGGTGTTACCACTCAACATACCCAGGCAAGGGTTAACACAAGCGGTCCCCCAAGATATTCCAAAATCCGCTCCTATGGATATTATGAAGTGACAGCCACACACATTCGTTGTGGTTCCGTGTACCGATGATCAACTCACTCTTGTGGGCATAGGAGAGTTCCAAGCCTCAGCTGTGACAAACTGAAGCTATCAGCTTTTCCAGACTCCTTTTTTTTTCCAAAAATACTTTATTCAGAAATATTACAAAATAAAAATAATTACATACAGGAAAAGAAAACCATTCGTTGACTGTGAGTCCTTATTCAATACAGTTATTAACAATAAAAATTTTGCGTTGACTCTGTTCATTTACAAATGTAAGATGTTTACAGTAAATCATGTGTTTACTCTCAACCCTTGGTCAAGAGTTAAGACTTATTAACAATCAAAGTTTTCAACAATAAAGGCAGGCAATGGCTCTAATACTTTCCCAAATTAACAATTGCACCCACTCCTTGGGCACCATGTTGATTATCTGTCCACACCGCTGATGAGGGTAGGTCTCCCCACCCAACCTCTCCCCCTCCTACGGGTGATGAACGTTAAACTGTGGTCCTTTCCCACCGGGCCTTCGCGGTGGCTGCACCAAGTTTGAGTGCATCCCTCAGAACGTACTCCTGTAGACGAGAGTGTGCCAGTCGGCAGCATTCAGTCACGGACATCTCCGTCAGCTGGCAGACCATCAAGTTTCGGGCCGACCAAAGAGCGTCTTTCACCGAATTGATGATCTGCCAGCAGCACCGGATGTTGGTCTCTCTTTAGACTGGCCGACTGCCTGTCTGCAGACCGCTCTCTCTCTCTTACGGTTAAATACACAGTTAGCGCCGTCAACCTGTGACTGACGTCATAGCCCCGCCTCCTCACTCCGGCGCTCTTAAAGACACAGTCACAGTCCGACCGCAGGCTCGCAACAGCCGCAACACAACTTCCCGACTTTTCAACTCTGTGCTTCAACTAATAAAGACAACCACGCCATTTGCCTTCTTAACCACCCAATCAATTCTGTGCAGTCTCTTTCAGGGAGCGATGAACTTGGAGTCTGAGATCCCTCTGATCATCAACACTGTTCAGGGTTTTGCATTCAACAGTGTACTGTCTCATACATTCGACCAACCGAGCTGCCAAGATGATCATCACTAATCAAATCTCACTGAGATTTCTCCGGTCCTGTTGAATTTATTGCCAAGTGCACAAGTACGGGAAGGTACAGGTACAGAGAAACACTGACTTGTGGCAGCATCACAGGCAAGTACATTCAGATAACACACGGAACACAGTTTATACGATTCTGTGTCAGTAACAATCTATAAATCTGTTTTATGTCATCAACAATATATAAAATACACTGTCCTGATCAATATTAAAATGTGCATTTTGTGTCAATAACTGACTTGGAAATGTTGAATTTGGTCAGTGTCTCCATTCCTCCTGTAGTCCACTACCAGCTCCTTTGTTTTTGTGACCATGAGGGAGAGGTTGTTTTCTTGACACCACTGTGTTGGGGTGATGACTTCTTATCTTTAGGCTGCCTCGTTATTATTTGAGATTAGGCCAATCAATGTAGTGTCGTCATCGAATTTGATTAGCAGATTGGAGCAGTGGGTGGCGACACGGTCATGGGTGCACAGTGAGTAAAGGAGGGGGCCAAGGAGACAACCCTGTGGGGTATGAGTGCTGAGGGTCAGAGAGACAGAGGTGAGGGAGCCCACTCTTACCACCTGCCGGCGATCTGACAGGAAGTCCAGGATCCAGCTACACAAGACAGGGAGAAGGCCGAGGTCTCTGAGCTTCTTGTCGATACTTGACGCCTTCGTATGGCTACTGCTCTGCCCATGACTGCAAGGAACTGCAGAGAACTTTGGAGAGCAGAGAACATCAGAGAAACAAGCCTCCCCTCCATGGACTCTTCCTACACTTCCCCTGTTTCGGAAAAGCAGACCGTGTACTCAAAGATCCTCACAACCCGGCCATTGTTGCTGCAAACCCGCTCCCGCTGCCAAACTCGTTTAAACCCTCACTAACAGCTTTCTTAAATATGCCCGCTAGGATATTGGATCCCTTTGGGTTCAGGTGTAACCCATCCTTTTTGTACCGGTCGTACCTGCCCCGGAAGAGGCCCCAATGATCCAGGAATATGAAGCCCTGCCCCCTACACAAGTCTCTCAGCCACACATTAATACGCCTGATCACGCTATTCTTACATCGCTATCACGTGGCGCAGACAGTAATCCTGAGATTACTACCCGAGACATCCACAGGGGTCTGTGTTGGCAACGTTTCTGTTTACGTTCTATGTCAATGCATCGGATGACAGTATTGATGGCCCTGTGGCCAAATTTACGAATGAAGTCGAATATTGAAAGGCCTGGATAGAGAGGTCGTGGAAGGGCTATAGTGTCTGGATATCACAATGCCATAAATACAACTTACATATACAATGCTCCTGTCTACAACACCAGTCGAGGGTGGGGGCGCAGGGTCTGTGATATAATGCTTCTGTCTACATCAACGCAGGGTTGTCTATGATGTAATGCTCCTGTCTACATCAACAGTGAGGGCGTCATATACAAACGACAGCCCTTGCTCCCCGGCTTGAGATTCTAAATTGGAGAATGGCGCTTTATTCACAAAATCCTCACAGACCACAGTGACTGTGTACTGATCCCAGCAATGGAACCCACCACTGCAGCCCCACAGTGCACTATGTACTGATTGCAAAGCTACGAAATTGCATGTGAATAGCCTCCCCTCCCCCACCTCCACTCTTTCTGTGTCACCAGCAGACTGGGACATCTCACATCTCGCTGCCTCCGCCAGGCCATTAAACTGTGAACAACTGTGGTCAGGGACTGATCTCTGGGGAACTCCAAACGCTACCCCCTTCCAGTCTGAAAACGACCCACTCATCCAGCCACGCACTACCGGCCGTTTATCGATCTGCAACGAGAAAGCCTAATAAACTACTCCTGAGATTCAATAACATTACTGACTCTGAATATACCTGCATCAACTCCAGGAGGGTCATAATAATCTGCTGTGTACATACATCGACCGATATTTCTGGACATATCTTCAGTGATGTTCCTGGAATCATCGGGTGTTTCGGGTCTTTCAACATCACACATCCTCCTCCAGGTGATCCAGCCGGGGCTGATCAGACCCCAGCTTGTGCCCAGATGGCTAGCTACTGATGACTCCATGGCTCCCCTCTTTTGAGCCACAGCCATAGGTCTCTAGTCGCAGCCGTGGAAATAAACTGTGATCGTAGTGGGTGTGTGGCGCATGCTCAGAATGCGAAGGAGACAGACAAACTGAGCCAAGTCACAGACTGATGAAGGGGAGGAATGATCCATTTTCATACAGTGAGAGAAACAGAGAGTTTGATATTGTGCCTGATGCCGACACTGTAGCCAGTCAGAAGATGAACTCTTGCTCCTCCAATTGTTTTGAGTTGTGACAGTGTTTTCATCGGAAGGCACCATGGGGACTAAAATTATCTGAGTTAAAATGTTGTCCTTCACCCACTGACGTGCTTTGTAAACTTTTAACAGTGCAGAAAATTCAAAGGATTTGTGTATAGGAATCTCAAACACAACATCACGTTAGTTCCGCTGTGTCTGTCACTTCACCAGCGCTTGAATGCCGCCGATCCTTGAATGTGGAGGCGGAGATGCTGGAGAAGACAGCGCCCCACTCGCTACAAGGAGAGCCCGATCACGTGTCCATGTCCGTCATCTGATTGGATACATTGCCATGACGTTGATAGCAGTGTGACGTCATTCACTGGCTCTCAGTTTGGAAGGGATTTAGTCGGCCATCGCAGATACACCAACAGCTTCGCACTGGGAAGCGGCCGTTCACCTGCTCCGTATGTGCGAAGAGACTCATTCAGTTAACCCATCTTGTGATGCTCCGGTGAGTTCACAATAAGTAGAGGTCACATTTCTGTCCGGAGTGAGCAAAGAGTTTTACTAAACCACCCCGGCTGCTGCAACACCAGCAACTTCACATCAGGGAGGAAGTTCAGATCAGCTCTGTGTTCCATGTTTAACCATCACGGTGACTGAAGCCAGCTGCAGGTTCATGAGGGACTGTTACTGTCAGATTCTGCAGTTCTTGTGGCTGCTCATCGCACCCAAGACTGAACCCTGGTCACTGAGCATTGGAGGAGTCTGTTCTGCTGATGTTAGCCTTAAACTAGACTGGTGTTTAATATTCTGGATCTGTGAAAGATAAATCAGTTCTGTATCAAATCCTGTGTCTCAGGTACTTCCTGTCTCTACCACATTCACAATGTACACTACAGAGGCCACTCGGCCCATCTGGTCCCTGCCCATGTTTCTGTTCCATATCAGTATTTTAAAACCAATCCCTGCCCCTCTGCTCTCAATCTCCCTGTGATGACAGGTTGCAACTAGTCACCATTCCGTCGGAGAAGAGATTTCCTTTGAACTTCATAGAATCATATAATCTACAACACATTACAGGCCCTTCGGCCCACAATGTTGTGCCAACCATGTAACCTACTCTGGAATCTGTCCAGAATTACCCTACCTCAGAGACCTCTATTTTTACCGGCTGCATTTAGCAATCTAAGAAACTCTTAAAATACCCTGTTGTATTCGCCTCCGCCACCGTCACCGGCAGTGCATTCCACACACCACGCTTTGTTTAAAAAACTTAGCTCTGATATCTCCTCTGTGCCTACTTCCAAGCACCTTAAAACCACACCCCCTCCTGTTAGCCATTTCTGTCCTGGGGAAAAAGCCTCTGGCTATCCACATGATCAATGACTCTCATCATCTTGTACACCTGCATGAATTCCTTTCATGATTTTCTCCAGGCTGAATAAGACAATGAGCTCACTGTGGTTTTGCCGTTCCCCAGGGCTCCGGACTAAGGTGGTTAAACTCCTTCTTCCCTGCTTTTTTTCAACGTTTTGGGCCATTTTCACTCATTTCAAATGACTGTGTCTCAGACAGCTGGGTTGTTGTAATTCGCCTCTAAAGTCTAACAGCAGACTAGTGAGTGAATCTTCGATGGTGCAGAGTCAGAAACCAAAGAGTGGTCAGCCTGAGTCAGGGCTTTGGGGCTCCAGAAAGAGATGGGACCTAGAGTTTACAAGGAGAAGAAAGAAGAGGAGTCAGACTAGCAGGATGTGGATACAAATGAAAGATCAGAAACATTTTGAAACTGTTTGATTGAAAAAAAAAAGTGGCTAATTTCTGCAAAATACTGGTGGAAATCAACAGATCAGGCAGAATGTGTGGAGAGGAATAAGTAGACAACGTTTAGGACGAGCCCTTTCAGCATGCCTAGACTGTGTACTCCTCTGCTTAGTTGCTGCCTGAACTGCAGAGTTCCTCCAGCACTTTGTGTATATGTGCCTATATCTCCAACAACAGCAGAATCTCTTGTGTTTCATATCTGCATTTGTAAGAAAGTTCTACTTTGGCATTAGACACGCGGAAAGTTTGCTGATATTAATTGTATTGTTTCATGGGAGCTGCTTCCTGCGTTAAAAGAGCTGCTGAGTTTTCTACACACAAAAAAAAACTGAGGTATGGACATAGATCCGGTACTTGCAGAAACTTTCAATGGCACCGTGATTACTCAGAAATCTCTGCGTGAACAATTTTCGCTGTCGCTGAAGCATCGATCAAATGCGCAGGCGTCAGGGTTGAGCCGTTCCCGAATATTGCGCATGCGCGCAGTACAGAAAGGCCCTTGCTGGATCGGCTGTGGGTAAGAATATCTCCGGACGTAAGTTTTAAACACCGACTGAGGGTTAATTGCTGTGATCTGCGGACACCGTGGCCCGCAATACCGGGACAGTCCTGTTCTCTTCCCTTTCTCTCAGCCCCACGATCCGTACACGGGCCCCGGGAAGCTTCCGGCTGAAAAGGGAATGTGAGCTAATGTATCCCTCAGACAGAGCTGAGCTCCAGCTATCCAAATGCAAGGATTCGGAACTCGGAGAAAGGGATCAAAATCTTTTACATCAGCTGTTGAGAAAATCACCTTTGTTCTACCTTCAGTCACAAACAAGAGCAAATCTACAGATGCTGGAAATCCAAGCAACACACACAAAATGATGGAGGAATTCAGCATTAGTACACTTTTCCATCTATGCTGCCTGGTCTGCTGAGTTCCTCCAGCATTTTGTCTGTGTTGCTTGTTCTACCTCCTCCTGTTCTGAACCTTTCTATCCGAGAGAACATGTTTTGACCCATTCTCTCTGGGTACAGAATGATATCAAACACCTTTGCGCTGAGCAAAGCTTTCACATCACAAATGTGCCAGACTCCAATGAGACAGACTACTGCCCTGCCCTTCATATTGATTGGCATTGCCATCAGTGAGTTCACCACAGTCAGTCACCTGGGGGAGGGTTCTGGGGAAATATTTATGTACAATGCAGAAACTGGTGTTAGCTGTGTGTATTGTGATGCAAAAGTTGCTGGAGAATTTGCAAGTGGGAAGAAGTGGAGTGATATTTGGAAATCTGAGATTTTAAAGCATCATTTAGCAAGAAAATCAAATATAGGCAGTGTGCAAAAGCTCTGGTGGAAAAAAAAATCCTTCATTACCCACTACATAGGTTGTGTGAGAGTGCAGATGAACTTGATCAAACCCAGAGGAGATCAAAGCTCTTAGTAACAATGATTTGCTCACTTTTGAAATGAATACCTCGCTATATAAAATCCAGTTTACGCATGTTGTTGTCACTGGGTGAAAATTGCACAACGCAAGATTTTTGCACACACTGATCATTACAAATTAGAGGGGACATTGGTGAGAAGGTGGGGAGACCTCCAAGTGTCCCTGATACCCTGACATATCTGAGTCCCTGCAATCCTGCATGTTAGGGAGTTGGAGCTAGAAATGGATGAATTCTGGATTACTCGGGAGTCAGAGCGGATGATAGATATGGCATGAAGAGAGGTGAGTTACACCAAAAGTGCAGGACACAGGAAACTGGGTGAGAGTCAGGAAGGGGAATGAGGTTAAATAACCATCATACATATTTCAGGATTGATTTTTTTTATTGATAGCCAAATGATTCCATTAGTTCGATCCTGTGAATCTAAAGAGATTGCTGTTTCAGAGATCGCTGTGTTTTTATCTTTAAACCTCCTTGGTCTCCCGCAGATAAACAGATTTTGGCCTGCTGCATTCACCAGCAACTTTGATGGGTGTTGCTTGAATTTCCAGCATCTGCAGAATTCCTCGTGTTTGCGTTTGGCATTTCAATCTAACTTTGCTTTCTGATAAGGATTTTTAAAAGTTTTTGGAGAAACAAACTATTCTTTTTTGAAGAAAATACGCTGAACGAGACTTCCATTCTTATTACACGGGATGCTTTTTTTTTCCAAAAATACTTTATTCAGAAATATTACAAAATAAAAATAATTACATACAGGAAAAGAAAACCATTCGTTGACTGTGAGTCCTTATTCAATACAGTTATTAACAATAAAAATTTTGTGTTGACTCTCTGTTCATTTACAAATGCTTTTCAGGCCTACATTAGAGGACAAATTATTTCTTATACAGCAAGTGTTAAGAAAAAAGCTAATAAAGAGAGAATTGAATTAGCTAATCAGTTGAAATAATCAGACCAAGAATATGCCTTGGCTCCAGGTCCTGTTTTATACAAAAGGCGTGTTGAAATTACAACTAATTATGATATTCTTTTAACATAGCCAATTGAAATTCAACTCCTAAAAGATAAAAGTCAATTCTATATTCATGGAGACAAAACAGGTAAACTATTGGCTAACCAATTAAATACCTTTATATCTAAACGGCAAATTAAAGGAATTTGTAATGCTGATGGTGATAAGACAACTGATCATTTAGAAATAAAAGATACCTTTAGAGAATTTTATTCTAACTTTACAGTTCTGACCCTCTTAAAGATAATACTGTAATGATTTTTTTTTAGACCATTAAACATCCCTGAACTTTCTGCTGATAACCGAAAACAGTTGGATCAACTTATTCCTTATGAGGAATTTACTGAGGCTGTACGTTCATTGCACTCAGGGGAGGATCCAAGTCCTGATGGATTTTCTGGAGAATTTTATAAGGCTTTTTCCTCACTGCTTATACCTCATTTATGTTCAGTCTTTTGGGATTCTTTTAAGCTGGGTAGACTGCCACAATCTTTTTATGAAGCCTCTCTTTCGCTTATTCTTAAAAATAATAAGAACCCAACTGAATGCTCTTCATATAGACCAAGCTCTCTACTTAATGTTGATACTAAAATTCTATCCGAAATTCTGGCTCGTAGGATTGAAAATATTTTACCAGCTATTATATCACCTGAGTTACAGAAAAAGGTTGAACAAGTTGGGTCTTTATTCTCTGGAACGTAAAAAGGTTGAGGGGGGACTTGATAGAGGTACGGTATTTAAAATTATGAGGAGGATAGATAGAGTTGACGTTGATAGGCTTTTTCCATTGAGAGTGGGGGAGATTCAAACAAGAGGACATGAGTTGAGATTTAAAGTGCAAAAGTTTAGGGGTAACAAGAGGGGGAACAACTTTACTCAGAGAGTTGTAGCTGCCTGGAACAAGCTGCCAGCAGAAGTGGTTGAGGCAGGTTTGATGTTGTCTTTTAAAGTTAAATTGGACAGCTATACGGACTGGAAAGGAATGGAAGGTTATGGGCTGAGTGCAGGTTGGTGGGACTAGGTGAGAGTAAGAGTTCGGCATGGACTAAAAGGGCCGAGATGGCCTGATTCCGTGCTGTAATGGTGATATGGTTATATGGTTATATCTGATGATCAGACTGGATTGATTAAAAATCGGTACTCCCATTTTAATATTCGTCATTTACCTAATGTTATCTATTCTCCTTCTAAGGAGATATTGGAATGCGTGATATCTTTAGACACTGAGAAGGTTTTTGATCGGGTTCAATGGAATTATTTATTTGAAACCTTAGAAAATTTTAACTTGGGGCCCGATTTCACTCAATGGATTAAATTACTTTACTTATCTCCCTCTGCTCGGGTTCTTACTAATTTTCAGAATTCTAAACCATTTAAACTCCAATGTGGAACCAGACAGGCTTTAGAACCCTTAGCTATTGCTTTTTGAGAATCTGGTGATATCACTGGTATTTTAAGAAGTACTACCCATAAAGTTTTTCCCCATGTGGATGACCTATTGATTTTTATTTCTAATGTTGAGACTTTGTTACCTTCTGTGCTTTCTTTACTCTCCTGTTTCAGCCAGTTTTCAGGATATAAATTGCATTGACATAAGAGTGAACTTTTCCCTTTGAATAATTTGGTATCTGTTAACACTAACCTTCCTTTTAAAATTGTAAGAAATCAATTTGCCTATCTGGGTGTAACAATTACTAAGAATTATAAACACATATTCAAAGGAAATTTTCTTACCCTACTGAATTATGTAAAAAGGACACTATCAAATTGGTCGCCCCTCTTGTTATCATTGATTGGCCAAATTAATTCTATTAAAATGAATATCTTGCCTATATTCATTTATCTTTTTCAGGCCTTACCCATTTTTATTCCTGAGACCTTTTTTGACTCTCTTGATTCTACTCTGTCTCCTTATATATGGAAAAACAAACATTCTCAACTAAATAAAGTTCACCTTCAAAAAGCTAAAAAGAATGGAGGTTTAGCTTCACCGAATTTTAGGTTTTATTATACGTCAACATTTAGTGCCGAGATCCTCTCTTTGGAATGAGAGTAGATGGGATATAGTCAGAGAAAAGAGGTGAGGGGTGGGGATGGGGCAAGAGCTGGGGAGTGAGAGGTGGATCCAGGTGCGGGGGAGGTGGGAAGGTGGAAACAGTGACAGGGGTGGGAGGTGAGTGTTTGGGGCAACACAGGGCTGCAGAAGATGGAAATTAATTCCATAGAGGATTAACAAAGAGGTTAGAGAGTATTTGCTGTAGAGAGTGCAATGAAGATTCACCAGACTGATCCCTGGAATGGTGGGGTCATCATATGAAGAACGATCAAATATGATAACCCTTTCATTTAGAGCAGGGGTCCCCAACCTTTTTAGCAACGCAGACCGGCAGACCGGTTTATTATTGGCAATATTCTTGCGGACCGGCCAACCCGGGGTGGGGGGGTGTAGGGTTGCCAACGGACAAGATTAGCAGTCAAATACATGGTGTTTACCCTGTGAAGGACTACAATGACCATGAAGCCTTGAGCGGGCACCAGTGTGCATGCGTGACCTGCACATTTTTTTCTACAAATCGTTTTTGGCAATTCTGCTCGGGGGAGGGGTGTTAATCACGACTGGAATATAGGTGATAAGTGGCTAATACACTCAATTTCATTTCTAAAAGGGTTTATCTAACGAATTTAATATTAAACACACAGTGCATATTTTCCTCGCATGAATATAGTGATAAGTCAATTATCAGGGGAGGACAGGGGAGCTTGAAGTAAGTGTTGAACAAACTTCCAGTAGAAGTGGTAGAGGCAGGTTTGATAATTATCATTTAAAGAAAAATTGGATAGGTATATGGACAGGAAAGGAATGGAGGGTTATGGGCTGAGTGCAGGTCAGTGGGACTAGGTGAGAGTAGCATTCGGCACGGACTAGAAGGGCAGAGATGGCCTCTTTCTGTGCTGTAATTGTTATATGGTTATATGGTTATATAAATCACTTAGAACTCAATAGCATCATAACATTTTAAGTAACATTTCGATATTAAGCACACAGCGCATATTAGTCATAGTCATACTTTAATCCCGGGAGAAATTGGTTTTCGTTACAGTTGCTCCATAAATAATAAATAGTAATAGAACCATAAATAGTTAAACAGTAATATGTAAATTATGCCAGTAAATTATGAAATAAGTCCAGGACCAGCCTATCGGCTCAGGGTGTCTGACCCTCCAAGGGAGGAGTTGTAAAGTTTGATGGCCACAGGCAGGAATGACTTCCGATGACGCTCTGTGCTGCATCTCGGTGGAATGAGTCTCTGGCTGAATGTACTCCTGTGCCCACCCAGTACATTATGTAGTGGATGGGAGACATGGACCAAGATGGCATGCAACTTAGACAGCATCCTCTTTTCAGACACCACCATCAGAGAGTCCAGTTCCATTCCCACAACACCACTGGCCTTACGAATGAGTTTGTTGATTCTGTTGGTGTCTGCTACCCTCAGCCTGCTGCCCCAGCACACAACAGCAAACATGATAGCACTGGCCACCACAGACTTGTAGAACATACTCAGTATCGTCCAGCAGATGTTAAAGGACCTCCGTCTCCTCAGGAAATAGAGACGGCTCTGACCCTTCTTGTAGACAGCCTCCGTGTTCTTTGACCAGTCCAGTTTATTGTTAGTTCGTATCCCCAGGTATTTGTAATCCTCCACCATGTCCACACTGACCCCCTGGATGGAAACAGGGGTCACTGGTACCTTAGCTCTCCTCAGGTTTACCACCAGCTCCTTAATCTTTTTCACATTAAGCTGCAGATAATTCTGCTCACACCATGTGACAAAGTTTCCTACCGTAGCCCTGTACTCAGCCTCTTCTCCCTTGCTGATGCATCCAACTATGGCAGAGTCATCCGAAAACTTCTGAAGATGACAAGACTCTGTGCAGTAGTTGAAGTCTGAGATGTAAGTTTTGAAGAGAAAAGGAGACAAGACAGTCCCCCGTGGAGCCCCAGTGCTGCTGATCACTCTGTCGGACACACAGTGTTGCAAGCACACGTACTGTGTTCTGCCAGTCAGGTAATCAAGAATCCATGACACCAGGGAAGCATCCACCTGCATCACTGTCAGCTTCTCCCCCAGCAGAGCAGGGCAGATGCTGTTGTATGCACTGGAGAAGTCAAAAAACATGACCCTCACAGTGCTCGCTGGCTTGTCCAGGTGGGCGCAGACATGGTTCAGCAGGAAGACGATGGTATCCTCAACTCCTGATCGGGGCTGGTAGGCGAACTGGAGGGGGTCTAAGTGTGGCCTGACCATAGGCCGGAGCAGCTCCAGAACAAGTCTCTCCAGGGTCTTCATGATGTGGGAGGTCAATGCCACCGGTCTGTAGTCATTGAGGCCGCTGGGGCGGGGTGTCTTTGGCACAGGGACGAGGCAGGACGTCCTCCACAGTACAGGAACCCCCCGGAGCCTCAGGCTCATGTTGAATACATGGCGAAGTACTCCACATAGCTGAGGGGCACAGGCTTTGAGCACCCTGGTACTGACACCATCCGGTTCTGCAGCCTTGCTTGGGTTGAGATGTTTCAGCTGTCTTCTCACCTGTTCAGCTGTGAAGCCCACCATGGTGGTTTTGTGTGGGGAAGGGGTATAGTCATGAGAGCAGGGTGGGGGACTGTGAGGAGGGGTAGGAGGGGAGAGTGGAATATGTGTTGGTTGGGGGCTGACAACAGATGGCTCATGTTGGGGATGGGCAGGGATCACAATGTCAAATCTGTTAAAGAAGAGTTTAAGTTCATTGGCCCTGTCCACACTGCCTTCCACTCCTCTGTTGCTAGTTTGCCGGAACCCAGTGATGGTCCTCATCCCCCTCCAGACCTCTCTCATGTTGTTCCTCTTATGAACATATAAAATCATTGCAACACACCAATATCACTGAATCAGTGGGAGCCCTGGGCTTGTTTCCCTGCAACAAGACGGTGCCATTGAGGGGTGATGAGAGACAGTGATACTCAAAGGGAGTTCCTTATGTCCAGTCTATTCTGCAATTTAGTTTTCATTACATTCATTGCAGAGATATGTTGCAAATGGAATCAATGTTTTCAGTGCTTTCTTGGCTATCAGGATATTCAGCCTTGACTTTGATCCAGAATGCTGGCAGAGGTGTTATGTCAAACATACTTTTCAGCTCGCCGTCCTTTGCAAGCTCGAAGAGTTGATCTCCTTCCCGCGCTGACATGGTTGACGTGAGGGTAATAACCTCACGTGCGTTCAAGTTCAACAGCGGGCGTGACAGGGAATGCAGCTGACTCATATTGCCAAATCATGTTGTTTCCTCGCAGCCCGGTAGCACATGCTTTGTAGCCCAGTACTGGTCCGCGGCCCGGTGGTTGGGGACTGCTGATTTAGAGAATGGAGGACTGAGAGGTGAACACATTGAAATGCACAGCATCATTACAGACGTCCCACCTCTGCTGGAAGTTCCGGGAGTCTCCCGCATATTGATAGTGGCTCTCTGATGCCCAGAAATTATATACAATATCCTGGAAATTGATTTTATTGAGAGGGAGAGCGAGCATCCTGATTGGTCTCTCTTCATGCTAAGAGTGGTGGAAACAATATGATATGGCGATATGAGCCCGCTGCACCTTTCCTCATTCCCTGTCACGCCCACTGTTGAACTCGAACGCATGCGAGGTCATTACCCGCGCGTCATCCATGTCAGCGCGGGAAGATCAACTCCTCGAGCTTGCAAATGACGGCGGGCTGAAAAGTATGTTTGACGTAACATCTTTGCTGGCATTCTGGATCAAAGTCAAGGCTGAATATCCTGAGATAGCCACGAAAGCACTGAAAACATTGCTTCCATTTCCAACATATCTCTGTGAAGCAGGGTTTTCTGCAATGAAAACAAAATTGCAGAATAGACTGGACATAAGGAACTCCCTTCGAGTATCACGCTCTCCCATCACCCCTCGATGGGACCGTCTTGTTGCAGGGAAACAAGCCCAGGGCTCCCACTGATTCAGTGATATTGGTGTGTTGCAATGATTTTATATGTTCACACGAGGAAAATATGCGCTGTTTAATATCCAAACGTTACTTAAAATGTTATGATGCTATTGACTTATAATTGATTTATCACTCTATTAATGTGAGGAAAATATGCGCTGTGTATTTAATATTAAATTTGTTAGATTACTCCTTTCAGAAACGAAATTGAGTGTATTAGCCACTTATAAGTGACTTATGGTTGACTTATCACCAATATTCCGGTCATGATTAACACCACATCCCCTCCCCAGTCGGCCGGTCCACAAGAATATTGTCAATATTAAACCAGTCTGCGGTACAGAAAAGGTTGGGGACCCCTGTTAAGTAGACCTATCAGTTTTCTCTGTGGATGGGCTTTACAGTCGACCTCAAAAATAATGACAATGTTGCTCACTGCACTGTTTGCAACAGTGACTTTTCTATTGCCCATGGTGGGCCAAAATGTGAAAGACATGTTGAGGTGAGTTTAACAGGTGTCATTTGTTCATTAGCATAGCCAACGTTATTTAAACTACACAAACACGAGGAAATCTGCAGATGCTGGAATTTCAAGCAACACACACAGGCTGGCTGCTGAGGAGCTACGCTATTGATGTCCTACGTGATGAGGCCGAACTCCTTGTAGACTTGCTTAAAGTTGTAATAGAATAAACATGATAATATAATATAAGTACATATTTTAATGTCACATTTTCTGCATATACCCAACTTGGTTTACAGATTAGACAAGATGATTAAACACAGTAGTACATAAACCCTTGGAGATCGACGGGGGGCGGGGGGGGGGACGGAGTAGATATGGGGTTGCAGGGGGCGGGGATGCTACCTCCCTGAAATGAGTTTTGCAGGGTGGGATGTCTGCCATTATCGGTTGAACCAGGGATCCCAGTCTCTGAGAAAGGGGGTGGACTGTCTGGGACTGAGATGAGGGGAAATGTCTCCACTCCGAGGGTGGTGAATGTCTGTAAATCCCCACCACAGAGGGCGGTGAAGACTCAGTGATCGTCCTCACATAAAACAGAGGCTGGCAGATGTGTGGAGACCGGAGGGATCGAGGAAATGAAGATCGGGCAGAAACATGTGGCTGAGAGGGGAGAGCAGTCGCCATCTTGTTGATAGTTAGAGGGGCTGAATGAGCTGTTTCTCACTTGGTGTTTCAGTGTTCCAGTCCAGTGAGGCCGGAGGAATGTAAATAGAAATGAGTGTTTATAAACACAGACTGATTTGAATGAAACCTGCACATTTCCTGTTTGGGTCTGAATTGAGTGATTTGATCAGACCAGACGCAACTTTATTGTCATTGTGGCGACTACAGATACAAAGCCAATGAAACGCAGCTGGCGTCTGTACTGGGGTCAGGACTATCACGTGACGGCTCTGCCCATTTACCTGGTCGGAAGGCGCGTCACCTGCCAATCAAGGTTTGACCCCACCCCGCCCATCAATGCGCACCTCACCATTGGCCCCTTTAATTAGCCTTGTACTTGGCCTCGGGCAATTGGCCTTTGTAATCAGTTTAACCCTGCTGGCACCGAGCCATTGGCTTCCCTGTGAATCACCTGGGCTGGACCTTCCAGTCCTATAAAGGAGCCCACGTGTGCGTGACCCTCTCTCTTTTTTGCTGCCTCCGAGGGACCACCCTGCTGTTTGTGAGTTGTGCTTTGAATAGGGTTGGGAGTGTGGATATTGTCCCTAAGCAGAAGAGATGTGCCTGCACAGAGTCAAGGGTGGTTGTGTGTGTGTGTACTTTGTCCCCACGCGATTTAATGTGATTTATTGCTGATCCGACTACTGTAAATTGTGCGCGTGTTGCTTCTGTTGCCATTTTCCCCCGTTTGCCTTCTGTAAATAAAATCCTTCACTACCCAGACTGTGAGCCCAGAACCCTTGACTTTGAGACCTGCAGAATCTGTTTCCTGACTTACAACAATTGGCGCTGCGTGGGGAAAGTGTTCTGGAACGGGCAAAAAAGCCAGTACAGGCACCGAGCATAGGATTCCCGGGTGGACCGACGAGAGAGGGATTTGAGCGCTGGCGGACCACTGTAAACCGGTTGACTGGTCCGAGCAGTGGGACCCACGTCGCAAGCACCTGCCCGCTGGGCTGCTCCGGCTGTGGGATGAGGGGGTGGGGGGGGAGGCAACATGAACCTCTCTCTTCGAGACGCGAGCTCCCTGGGGAGCCTCTCTGACCAAGAAAGCATCAACAACGCCCTATGGGTGCCGAAGCCGGAGATCAGGGAAGGCTGTACCCTGTGGGATCGGTTGGTGACCGCTGTGAGGGTCCGGTACCCCACCCTCCTGGAGTGGGATCTACACCGGCGCCCGCAATGGGGTACGGTCAGTGAGGGTACCCGGGCTGTTAAAGAGTGTGCGCTGGTCAACGGCATCTACCAGGGAGCCTGCGACTGTAATTTTTTAGCAAACACCCGGGTGACCGGTGCCCTAACAGGATCCCGGTCACCACCGCGCACACCGATTTAAATCAGTGATACTGCCCCTCATGGCACCAGCTAACGGGAGGACCGTGCGGGATGCCATCACCGTCCTGGAAGGGCTTGAATAGATGCAGCGGGGGGCACCCACCCTGGTCCGTGGGGCAGAGGCAAGGGCTGGAGATACAACCCCTCCCCGTTTTACGCGCAGGCAGCTGTACATGGACATGGATCCCCAACCCTGACCTCTACACCCTGTGGAAGGAGCTTTGTGGCGGTAGGGTGGTGGGCAACTGGTCGATTGCACCCATTCTCGTTATCATCGCTGTGTGTATATTATGTTGTGTCTGCCCAATTATTAAGAGCACGTCTGCCTATCTTTAGTCACAAAAAGCGTTAACCTTAGAAATAGTTAGTGTAAGACTTCCATTAAGATATATTCCTTTCCTTTTCACTGTGGTAACGCTTGGTGAGTGGCGTGGCTACCGAGGGGTGGACTGTACTGGAGGGGTCGTGACTGTCACGTGACAGCACTGCCCACTCCTGGTCAGAAGACACGCCCCCTGCCAATCAAGGATTGACCCCTCCTCGCCCATCACTGCGCACCTAACCACTGGCCTCTTTAGTTAGCCTTGGATATGGCCTCGGGTAATTGGCCTTTGTAATCAGCTTTAGGGTACGTCCACACTACGCCGGATAATTTTGAAAACGAAGCTTTTTCTCTTCGTTTTGCCCTCCCGTCCACACTGAGCCGGCGTTTTCAGCCCCCGAAAACGGAAATTTTCGAAAACACTCTCCAGAGTGAATAAATGTGAAAACGCTTAATATCCGGCGTAGTGTGTACGGGGTAAACGGAGAGATTTAAAAACGTTGTCGTGACAACACCACAATAACAATGCTTTTTTCTGCTTCTGCTTGGTACTGCGCAAGCTGTTATAACGCGCAGTCGGTGTGAACGGCGTGACAGCTAAATTGTAAAGTGATCTTTTTTGACTATTTAAAAACGCTGTCATGACGTGCTGGAACAGATGTTCGTTGTTTTCTTGAACGCCACCACCTAACAACTTCAGAACAGACGGACGAGACTGAAGCCATAAGGGTTAGAAATGTACTCACCAAATACTTTGACCCATAATAAATACGTATTCTCACTTCGCCCTGTTTTCTGTCCTTGCTTGTATGAAGGTAGTTTACCTATTTATGCAAGTACTTCTCTGACAATAAATGTGTAACAGCCTAATGTAACATTGTATGGAAATAACGCTGATGCAGACGTTTTATACATTTAACAAGGTGCTTTATTAATGCAACAGCGTTAGTCAGTTTTCAATGTTCGTCGTCAGCTGGGTCATACTGTCCGTGAACTCCCTGTTGATTGCCTCCATTCGCTCCAGTATTTGTTTTTTTTAATATAAGTTTTAAGTCCTGCGCGAGAGCCAAGAGCAATTCCTTTCAAGTTTCTCTAGTCTGTAACTGGACAAACGCGCACTAAGTACACCGTTTCCTCTTCGCTTGTTTTCTGTGTGTCCTGTGCATGCCCAGTAGGAGGAGATTCGCCCAAATATCCGTCTAATGTGGAAGGAGATATTTTCAAAAACGCTTAGTGTGGACGCCTGTCGTTTTTACTCGAAACCGGCGTTTTCAAAATTATCCGGCGTAGTGTGGACGTAGCCTAACTCTGCCGGCACCGAGCCGTTGGCGTTCCTGTGAATTACCTGGGCCGGGCACTTCAGACTTCCTGCATTAAAAGGGCGCCCCGTGTGCTGGACGCTCTCTTTGCCATTTCTGAGGGACCACTCTGCTTCATTTTAGGCTGAGAACCTTGGAAGAGCGCTGGAGAAAATTGTTGGTAGGCTGTGCATTGAATAGGGTTGGTGATTGTCCCTGATAGCATTGAGCCGTGTCTGTACAGTGAAGGGGCATCGTATTGACTTTTCCCTTGCACATGTATGTACTTTGTTCCCAGGTTCGTTTTTTTAATTCTCTGCGTGTGTCTCTGCCGATGCGACTTTATCCACGACTGCTGTAAATTGTGTGCGTGTTGTTTCTGTTGCCTTTGAGACCTGAAGAATCGGTTTCCTCGCTTGTAGTTCTTTCTTCCATGTGGTGGTCCAAGAGGCTCCTAAATATTCTGTAAATAAACTGCTTTATCCACTCAAGCCTACGTGTGTCCTCATTTAAAAACAAACATAGCCTGCAAGAAGTACGAGGCAGAAAGAAGAATACCCCATAGCCTGCCTGCGAGTAACAGAATTCTATTTTTTATTTGTTGTTAGTCTCCACGAAGGGAGGTGCACCGTTCCCAGAGGCACTGCAATACCGGGTCGATGCGCGGAGTGGACGGAGCAAGCCCCTATTCCATCTCCCTGTTCCAAAAATCAATTTAATATATGGTCCCCAGATACGGGACGTATCAGATATTAAACTGATAAGAACAGATTTTTTTTTTATTTCAAAATATACTTTATTCAAAAATAAATATATACAATAAACCATTCAATAACTTTTCATCCTTTACATACGTTTCCATTATACTCAGTAAAATACCCGTGTTTATAGCCACCCACGTGGCACTCCAGTAGTTCAGCTTAGCATCTCATTGTTGAGGGGTATACTCCCCACCCACCGACCCCTCCCACTCTATCGGGTGGAGAAACCTATACTGTGGTCCTTCCCCACCGGGCCCTTGCGGTGGCTGCACCGAGTTTCAGTGCGTCCCTCAGCACGTACTCCTGCAGCCGCGAGTGTGCCAGTCGGCAGCATTCTCCCACGGACATCTCCATGTGCTGGTAGATCATCAAGTTTCGGGCCGACCAAAGAGCGTCTTTCACCGAGTTGATGATCTGCCAGCAGCACCGGATGTTGGTCTCCGTGTGCGTCCCCGGGAACAGCCCGTAGATCAGAGAGTCCTCTGTCACGCAGCTGCTGGGGATGAAACGTGACACTAGCCCGTCCATCCTCCTCCACACCCTCTTTGCGAACTGGCAGTGTGCAAAGAGGTGGGTCACAGACTCCTCCTCACTGCAGTCCTCCCGTGGGCAGTGGGGTGCGGAGATGACGTTCCGGGCGTACAGGAGGGCTCTGACTGGGAGGGCCCCTCTCACCGCCAGCCAGGCGAGGTCTTGGTGCCTGTTGGTGAGATCTGGTGATGAGGCATTTTGCCAGATGAACTGGACAGTCTGCTCAGGGAACCACCCCACTGTGTCCATCACGTCCTTCTCCTGCAGTGCCTGCAGGACACTTCGTGCCGACCACTGCCTGATGGCCTTGTGGTCAAAGGCGTTCTCCTGGAAGAACTTTGCTACGTAGGACAGGTATGCCGGCAACGACCAGCTGACTGGGGCGTTGCGCGGGAGTGGGGCCAGACCCATCCTTCGCAGCCAGGGTGACAGGTAGAATCTGGGCACATAGTGGTACTTGGTGCCCACATACCTGGGCTCTACACACAACCTGATGCAGCCACATACGAAGCTGGCCATCAGGGTGAGGGCGACATTGGGGACGTTCTTGCCCCCGTTGTCCAGGGACTTGTGCATGGCGGTCCGTCTCACCCGCTCCATCTTGGATCCCCAGACGAATCTGAAGACAGCTCGGGTGATTTCCGAGCTGTTGGAGTGGGGGACGGGCCACACCTGCGCCAAGTACAGCAGCCCTGAGAGCACCTCACACCTGATGACCAGGTTCTTGCCCGTTATCGACAGGGAGCGCCCTCCCCACAGTCCCAGTTTCTGTTTCACCTTGGCAGTCCGCTCCTGCCAGTTCTTGTTGCACGCCTCAGCCCCTCCGAACCAGATCCCCAACACCTTCACGTGGTCAGACCTGATGGTGAAGGGGACGCTGGATCGGTCGGGCCAGTTGCCAAAGAGCATGGCTTCGCTCTTCGTGCGGTTGACCCTGGCCCCCGACGCTAGCTCGAACTGTTCACAGGTGCCAATCAACCTGCGAACTGACCTCGGATCAGAGCAGAAGACGGTGACGTCGTCCATGTACAGGGAGGTTTTCACTTGGGTCCCTCCACTGCCTGGCAGCGTCACCCCTCTTATGCCCTCATCCCTCCTGATGGCTTCCACAAAGGGTTCTATGCAGCAGACAAACAAGACAGGGGAGAGGGGGCAGCCCTGCCTGACTCCAGACCTGATGGGGAAGCTGTCTGTTTCCCACCCGTTGACCTGGACTGCACTACGGATGTCTGTGTAGAGCAGTCTGATCCAATTCCGGATTCCCTCCCCAAATCCCATTTTGGAGAGCACGTCCGCCATGTACGTGTGCGATATCCTGTCGAAGGCTTTCTCCTGGTCCAAGCTGACCAGGCAGGCGTCCACCCCCCTGTCCTGCACGTAGGCGATGGTGTCCCTCAGCAGCGCGAGGCTGTCTGAGATCTTCCTGCCCGGTACAGCACAGGTTTGGTCCGGGTGGATCACCTGTCCCAGAGCAGACTTGACCCTGTTGGCGATAGCCTTGGACAGGATCTTGTAGTCCACATTCAGGAGAGAGATGGGTCTCCAATTCCTAATGTCCTCCCTTTCCCCCTTCTGCTTGTAGATGAGGGTGATGATGCCCTTCCTCATGGACTCAGACATACTGCCGGCCAGAAGCATAGCGTTGTACACTTCCAGCAGGTCTGGGCCTATCCAGTTCCACAGAGCCGAGTACAACTCAGCCGTCGCCGTCGGAAGCCGTCGCTTCCGGGAGTCTTACCCGACCCGAAGGAACGGATGGAGCCTGTCAGCTCGTCCAGGGTCAGTGGCCGATCCAGACTCTCCCGCTTCCCGTCGTCTGAGACCTGCGTGATAGACGACAGGAAGTTGCGGGAGGCTGTGGATTCTGTGGCCTTTTCCTCGTACAGACCGGCATAGAAGGACTTGCAGATCCTCAGTATGTCGGTCTGCGAGGACGCGACTGAGCCGTCCTCTTCCTTAAGGTTGTGGATCACAGAGCTCCCCCTGTGCACCTTTTGGAAGAAGAAGCGTGAGCACGTCTCGTCCTGCTCCACGGTTTGGACCCTTGATCGGAAGATGATCTTGGAGGATTCAGCAGCGAGGTGCTGGGCTTGCCGGCCCTTCACCTCTCGCAGTTCCTCCCTGACATCCACCCCCTTCGACTGCAGAAGGAGAAGTTGCTGCAACTCTGTCTGGAGTTTACGCAGTTCCCTCTGCTCCTGCCTTGCCTTCTGAATACCCTTGCGGATGAAGAACCTCTTAATGTTCTCCTTGGTGGCTTCCCACCAGTGAACCGGGGAATCAAAGAAGGCTTTCAAGGTTCTCCAACCTGTGTACTCCCTCTCTAGTTCCTCGATGTTCTCTGGGGTCAGCAGCTTTACGTTCAGCTTCCACGTCCCCCTGCCTGCCTTCTGGTCCTCCCGTAAGTGACAGGTGGCTCTCAGAAGGCAGTGGTCAGAGAAGAACACCGGCGTGACGTCGGTGGACCTGACCGTGAGGGACTCAGACAGGAAGAGGAAGTCGATCCGGGAGCGGGCTGAGCCGTCCGATCGTGTCCAGGTGGCTTGCGGCTGTGCTCCACCTGTGGGGGTGCCAAAGGCGTCGCGCAGCTTGGCTGTCTTCACCATTTCCCTCAGGAGTCTCGAGGTACTGTCTAGCCTGCCGTCGGCACTGCCGGGTCCTCCAGCCGCATCAATGGTGCAATTGAAGTCTCCGGCCAGAACGACCGGCTGGGTCGTCACCAGCAGCTGTGGGAGCTGCTCGAAGACGGCCAGCCGCTCGCTCCGCACGGGGGAGGCGTACATGTTGATCAGCCGGAGTGGAGTGCCCCGGTATTTGACGTCTGCTACCAGGAGGCGCCCCGCAACCACCTCTTTAACTTGGGTGATTGAGAAGTTGCCTCCCCGCAGCAGAATCCCCAGGCCGGAAGCGCGACAATCGTTGCCCCCCGACCACACCGACAAACCTTTTTTCCACCACCGTGACCACCTCCGGTAGTTACGGAGATGTGGTAGTCCACACTCCTGGAGGAAGGTCACATCGGCCTTTACAGTGTCCAGGTACTGGAGCGTGCTGACGCATCGCCCAGTACTCTTCAAACTTCGCACATTCAAGCACGCCAATTTAAGGTCTGCCATCGTTAAGTCTTTTATTTTGGCTGCTCTCCGTCCTCACTCTTGCCATCCTGAGCCTTCATTCCCACCGCCTTTGTGAAGTTTTCCACCTCCTGTGGGCTCAGGTACTGCTGGTAGTACTCCTCCGTGTGTGGCCGTTCTGGTTCTGGGTCTGGGCCCAGGGGGTTGCTGACTTCCTGGGCTGCTTCCCCTTCCGGCTGCTGGGTGCCAGCCGTGGCTCTGCTCCCGGGTTCCCGGAGCTCTGTGCGTCTGCTGCTCTCCGCCTCCTGTACTTGGGGGGTGGCCAGCAGACTTTCTCCCCTCTCTCTCCTCCTCTCCACCTGTTCTGCCAGCCGCTTCTTCCGCCGGGGCTGCTGGCCTCCCCCAACTCCTTCCTCCTCTGAAGAGGACAGGGTACCAGGGACTGCGTGGTTCCCTGCCCTTTTCTGGCGTTGCTCCGCCTTCTGTCGCTTGGCCGCCGCCTTTTGGGTCTTTTTTCGTTTCACGACCTTCCATTCGGTTTCCGCCTCAGCTCTCCCCTCCTCCATGGACTCCTGCTCGTCGTTTGCCTGGTCCTGGAGGGTCTGCAGTGGAGTGGCAGGTCTTGGGGTGCTTGCACCTTCCTCCCTGGTCTCGTCATCCGTCCTGTCGGGTGCCTCATCTGCAGCGCTGGCGGGTACGTCCGCATCAGCCTGGGCCCTTTCAGGGCCAGCACCTCCCCTGGTCGCCTGTGCGTAGGTGCCCCCACGCTTCGGGCAGGCTCTGTACAGGTGGCCAGCCTGTCCGCAGAGGTTGCAGGCCTTGGCCTGCGTGCAGTCTTCGGTCAGGTGGCCTTCCATTTTACAGTTCTTGCACATCACCACCCTGCACTGGGCTGCGATGTGCCCTTCCTTGCCGCAGTTTCGGCACACCCTGGGTTGTCCCGCGTACACCATGTACCCTCGGTTCCCTCCGATGGCGAAGACGGAGGGGGGGTGGATGACGCTGCCGTTGGAATCCAACCTCAGCTTCACCTTCACCTGCCGTTTGCTGGTCCAGATTCCCAGCCCGTCCTTCACGTCTGCTGGTGTTCCTACGCTCTCCACATACCGAGCGAGGAACGTAAGGACATCTACCACTGGCACGTGCGGGTTGAACATGTGCACCGTGATTGTCCTTTCCTGTTGCGTAGCCGTTGCAAAGAGGGGCTGTGCTTTCAGCAGCGACAGCGGCGCCTCTGTCCCCTTCAGCTGAAGCTGCTGGTACAGCTTCTGCCACCCTGCAGCCTGCCGGAAAGTGACATCGAAGAAGCCTGCGAAGTCCTGGACGCAGTAGATGTCATCGGGCGTAAATCCGCAGCAATCCAGCAAGACCTTCCGGATGAAGGTCTCTCGGGTGAAGCCGGTGCCCCCGTTCCGGTCTCGCACTGTCAGCCTGACAGTGTTCTTGATACCCTGGCCTCGAGCTGATGTACTGCTCGCTGCTGCCATCTTCTAACTCACTGCTGTCGTCGCTGGTATGGGGTGTTAGATTGGAGGCCAATCAGCATTAGGATCCACCCCTGCGTCAGCGGGAACTCTCCTCCTCCGCCTTCTGGTCTGATAAGAACAGATTTTTTTTATTTCAAAATATACTTTATTCAAAAATAAATATATACAGTAAACCATTCAATAACTTTTCATCCTTTACATACGTTTCCATTATACTCAGTAAAATACCCGTGTTTATAGCCACCCATGTGGCACTCCAGTAGTTCAGCTTAGCATCTCACTGTTGAGGGGTATACTCCTCGCCCACCGACCCCTCCCACTCCCACGGGTGGAGAAACCTATACTGTGGTCCTTCCCCACCGGGCCCTTGCGGTGGCTGCACCGAGTTTCAGTGCGTCCCTCAGCACGGACTCCTGCAGCCGAGAGTGTGCCAGTCGGCAGCATTCTCCCACGGACATCTCCATGTGCTGGTAGATCACCAAGTTTCGGGCTGACCAAAGAGCGTCTTTCACCGAGTTGATGATCTGCCAGCAGCACCGGATGTTGGTCTCCGTGTGCGTCCCCGGGAACAGCCCGTAGATCAGAGAGTCCTCTGTCACGCAGCTGCTGGGGATGAAACGTGACACTAGCCCGTCCATCCTCCTCCACACCCTCTTTGCGAACTGGCAGTGTGCAAAGAGGTGGGTCACAGACTCCTCCTCACTGCAGTCCTCCCGTGGGCAGTGGGGTGCGGAGATGACGTTCCGGGCGTACAGGAGGGCTCTGACTGGGAGGGCCCCTCTCACCGCCAGCCAGGCGAGGTCTTGGTGCCTGTTGGTGAGATCTGGCGATGAGGCATTTTGCCAGATGAACTGGACAGTCTGCTCAGGGAACCACCCCACTGTGTCCATCACGTCCTTCTCCTGCAGTGCCTGCAGGACACTTCGTGCCGACCACTGCCTGATGGCCTTGTGGTCAAAGGCGTTCTCCTGGAAGAACTTTGCTACGTGGGATAGGTATGCCGGCAACGACCAGCTGACTGGGGCATTGCGCGGGAGTGGGGCCAGACCCATCCTTCGCAGCCAGGGCGACAAGTAGAACCTGGGCACATAGTGGTACTTGGTGCCCACATACCTGGGCTCTACACACAACCTGATGCAGCCACATACGAAGCTGGCCATCAGGGTGAGGGCGACATTGGGGACGTTCTTGCCCCCGTTGTCCAGGGACTTGTGCATGGCGGTCCGTCTCACCCGCTCCATCTTGGATCCCCAGACGAATCTGAAGACAGCCCGGGTGATTTCCGAGCTGTAGGAGCGGGGGACGGGCCAGACCTGCGCCAAGTACAGCAGCCCTGAGAGCACCTCACACTTGATGACCAGGTTCTTGCCCGTTATCGACAGGGAGCGCCCTCCCCACAGTCCCAGTTTCTGTTTCACCTTGGCAGTCCGCTCCTGCCAGTTCTTGTTGCACGCCTCAGCCCCTCCGAACCAGATCCCCAACACCTTCACGTGGTCAGACCTGATGGTGAAGGGGACGCTGGATCGGTCGGGCCAGTTGCCAAAGAGCATGGCTTCGCTCTTCGTGCGGTTGACCCTGGCCCCCGACGCTAGCTCGAACTGTTCGCAGGTGCCAATCAACCTGCGAACTGACCTCGGATCAGAGCAGAAGACAGTGACGTCGTCCATGTACAGGGAGGTTTTCACTTGGGTCCCTCCACTGCCTGGCAGCATCACCCCTCTTATGCCCTCATCCCTCCTGATGGCTTCCACAAAGGGTTCTATGCAGCAGACAAACAAGACAGGGGAGAGGGGGCAGCCCTGCCTGACTCCAGACCTGATGGGGAAGCTGTCTGTTTCCCACCCGTTGACCTGGACTGCACTACGGATGTCTGTGTAGAGCAGTCTGATCCAATTCCGGATTCCCTCCCCAAATCCCATTTTGGAGAGCACGTCCGCCATGTACGTGTGCGATATCCTGTCGAAGGCTTTCTCCTGGTCCAAGCTGACCAGGCAGGCGTCCACCCCCCTGTCCTGCACGTAGGCGATGGTGTCCCTCAGCAGCGCGAGGCTGTCTGAGATCTTCCTGCCCGGTACAGCACAGGTTTGGTCCGGGTGGATCACCTGTCCCAGAGCAGACTTGACCCTGTTGGCGATAGCCTTGGACAGGATCTTGTAGTCCACATTCAGGAGAGAGATGGGTCTCCAATTCCTAATGTCCTCCCTTTCCCCCTTCTGCTTGTAGATGAGGGTGATGATGCCCTTCCTCATGGACTCAGACATACTGCCGGCCAGAAGCATAGCGTTGTACACTTCCAGCAGGTCTGGGCCCATCCAGTTCCACAGAGCCGAGTACAACTCGGCCGGTAAGCCGTCACTTCCGGGAGTCTTACCCAACCCGAAGGAACGGATGGAACCTGTCAGCTCGTCCAGGGTCAGTGGCCGATCCAGACTCTCCCGCTTGCCGTCGTCTCAGACCTGCGTGATAGACGACAGGAAGTTGCGGGAGGCTGTGGATTCTGTGACCTTTTCCTCGTACAGACCGGCATAGAAGGACTTGCAGATCCTCAGTATGTCGGTCTGCGAGGACGCGACTGAGCCGTCCTCTTCCTTAAGGTTGTGGATCACAGAGCTCCCCCTGTGCACCTTTTGGAAGAAGAAGCGTGAGCACGTCTCGTCCTGCTCCACGGTTTGGACCCTTGATCGGAAGATGATCTTGGAGGATTCAGCGGCGAGGTGCTGGGCTTGCCGGCCCTTCACCTCTCGCAGTTCCTCCCTGACATCCACCCCCTTCGACTGCAGAAGGAGAAGTTGCTGCAACTCTGTCTGGAGTTTACGCAGTTCCCTCTGCTCCTGCCTTGCCTTCTGAATACCCTTGCGGATGAAGAACCTCTTAATGTTCTCCTTGGTGGCTTCCCACCAGTGAACCGGGGAATCAAAGAAGGCTTTCAAGGTTCTCCAACCTGTGTACTCCCTCTCTAGTTCCTCGATGTTCTCTGGGGTCAGCAGCTTTACGTTCAGCTTCCACGTCCCCCTGCCTGCCTTCTGGTCCTCCCGTAAGTGACAGGTGGCTCTCAGAAGGCAGTGGTCAGAGAAGAACACCGGCGTGACGTCGGTGGACCTGACCGTGAGGGACTCAGACAGGAAGAGGAAGTCGATTCGGGAGCGGGCTGAGCCGTCCGATCGTGTCCAGGTGGCTTGCGGCTGTGCTCCACCTGTGGGGGTGCCAAAGGCGTCGCGCAGCTTGGCTGTCTTCACCATTTCCCTCAGGAGTCTAGAGGTACTGTCTAGCCTGCCGTCGGCACTGCCGGGTCCTCCAGCCGCATCAATGGTGCAATTGAAGTCTCCGGCCAGAACGACCGGCTGGGTCGTCACCAGCAGCTGTGGGAGCTGCTCGAAGACGGCCAGCCGCTCGCTGCGCACGGGGGAGGCGTACATGTTGATCAGCCGGAGCGGAGTGCCCCGGTATTTGACGTCTGCTACCAGGAGGCGCCCCGCAACCACCTCTTTAACTTGGGTGATTGAGAAGTTGCCTCCCCGCAGCAGAATCCCCAGGCCGGAAGCGCGACAATCGTTGCCCCCCGACCACACCGACAAACCTTTTTTCCACCACCGTGACCACCTCCGGTAGTTACGGAGATGTGGTAGTCCACACTCCTGGAGGAAGGTCACATCGGCCTTTACAGTGTCCAGGTACTGGAGCGTGCTGACGCATCGCCCAGTACTCTTCAAACTTCGCACATTCAAGCACGCCAATTTAAGGTCTGCCATCGTTAAGTCTTTTATTTTGGCTGCTCTCCGTCCTCACCCTTGCCATCCTGAGCCTTCATTCCCACCGCCTTTGTGAAGTTTTCCACCTCCTGTGGGCTCAGGTACTGCTGGTAGAACTCCTCCGTGTGTGGCCGTTCTGGTTCTGGGTCTGGGCCCGGGGGGTTGCTGACTTCCTGGGCTGCTTCCCCTTCCGGCTGCTGGGTGCCAGCCGTGGCTCTGCTCCCGGATTCCCGGAGCTGTGTGCGTCTGCTGCTCTCCGCCTCCTGTACTTGGGGGGTGGCCAGCAGACTTTCTCCCCTCTCTCTCCTCCTCTCCACCTGTTCTGCCAGCCGCTTCTTCCGCCGGGGCTGCTGGCCTCCCCCAACTCCTTCCTCCTCTGAAGAGGACAGGGTACCAGGGGCTGCGTGGTTCCCTGCCCTTTTCTGGCGTTGCTCCGCCTTCTGTCGCTTGGCCGCCGCCTTTTGGGTCTTTTTTCGTTTCACGACCTTCCATTCGGTTTCCGCCTCAGCTCTCCCCTCCTCCATGGACTCCTGCTCGTCGTTTGCCTGGTCCTGGAGGGTCTGCAGTGGGGTGGCAGGTCTTGGGGTGCTTGCACCTTCCTCCCTGGTCTCGTCATCCGTCCTGGCGGGTGCCTCATCTGCAGCGCTGGCGGGTACGTCCGCATCAGCCTGGGCCCTTTCAGGGCCAGCACCTCCCCTGGTCGCCTGTGCGTAGGTGCCCCCACGCTTCGGGCAGGCTCTGTACAGGTGGCCGGCCTGTCCGCAGAGGTTGCAGGCCTTGGCCTGCGTGCAGTCTTTGGTCAGGTGGCCTTCCATTTTACAGTTCTTGCACATCACCACCCTGCACTGGGCTGCGATGTGCCCTTCCTTGCCGCAGTTTCGGCACACCCTGGGTTGTCCCGCGTACACCATGTACCCTCGGTTCCCTCCGATGGCGAAGACGGAGGGGGGGTGGATGACGCCGCCGTTGGAATCCAACCTCAGCTTCACCTTCACCTGCCGTTTGCTGGTCCAGATTCCCAGCCCGTCCTTCACGTCTGCTGGTGTTCCTACGCTCTCCACATACCGAGCGAGGAACGTAAGGACATCTACAACTGGCACGTGCGGGTTGAACATGTGCACCGTGATTGTCCTTTCCTGTTGCGTAGCCGTTGCAAAGAGGGGCTGTGCTTTCAGCAGCGACAGCGGCGCCTCTGTCCCCTTCAGCTGAAGCTGCTGGTACAGCTTCTGCCACCCTGCAGCCTGCCGGAAAGTGACATCGAAGAAGCCTGCGAAGTCCTGGACGCAGTAGATGTCATCGGGCGTAAATCCGCAGCAATCCAGCAAGACCTTCCGGATGAAGGTCTCTCGGGTGAAGCCGGTGCCCCCGTTCCGGTCTCGCACTGTCAGCCTGACAGTGTTCTTGATACCCTGGCCTCGAGCTGATGTACTGCTCGCTGCTGCCATCTTCTAACTCACTGCTGTCGTCGCTGGTATGGGGTGTTAGATTGGAGGCCAATCAGCATTAGGATCCACCCCTGCGTCAGCGCGAACTCTTCTCCTCCGCCTTCTGGTCTGATAAGAACAGATACTACACTTGATCTTAGCCAAGAGGCCGAGAAGCGATACCCACAACTGTCCGGACCCTTTCGGATCCTGCTAGTCTTCCCTCTATTAAGTTGGGCCGACTGTCTACAGGACACCGATTTATCCTACTTCTCTCCAACGTTTGAAGTAGATTTGGTGTAATTTCTCTCAATCTTTGACATAAGTTGTATTTTTCTCTCTTGTCGCGAAATCTCTCTCGGAATACAGCTGATCGTGTAAAATAGCTGATATTGCACCAACCAAATGAGAGAGGCGGCCCTGGTTTGTATGAATACTCCTCTTCTCAGCTGATAGTCCTGTCGAACTGTTCCACCCGCCCTCTCTAGCGTCTGATGTTAGTGCAAGCGTGATGACGTTTACGGAAGGCGTTGCAGCAAGAGAAGCAAAGTTTGGGCCGGGTCGTTCGGCGGGCCCGGCGGGGCAGGTGACTGGGGAGGGGGGACCTCCGGAAACGGGAGAAGTGTGGATAGGAACATCGGATGGAAGCGATGGCTGGGGTTGTAAATGGGGGAAGTGAGGCCGTTTGATGAGGGACGATGGGTAGTTGGGGGGAGAGGGACGGGGTAGAGTCGGACGAAAGGGAGGGGGTAGGGTTGCAACTTTGACAATACTTAAATGTGAGCTGGCATGTGGCAAATAACGGCATAGCAGTCAATGGATTATTTCCACAGAGAAAAAAAATCTAACCGTCCGGCTGGACTTCAGCTTTTTGACCAGAGCTGGTTCCGTTAAGAAATTGGTGATAATCGGGAGAATGTGGGTACACTGCTTTCCTGATATCCCAAGGTCTTTCTGCCATATGCCACAAGCCAAATACTGGAGATATTTATGAATATTCCGCATTTGCCTAAATTTGTGCAGCTCCATCCAACATTTAACAACGTTCTCCAACCTATGGCTTACTACATCTCCAAGGAGAGAAAAAGGTGGAAATCTGAGGAAAAGAGGCATAAAATACCGAAAAGGATTCGGTGGTAATGCAGCGTTCTGTAGAGAATGATTCAGATGTGATGTGATTCTTAATCATGGCAGAGATCTTTCATCAGTTCTAAGGAAGAGCCATTAACCTGACACATTTGCTCTGTTTCTCTGCAGAATGCTGAATGAAGTGACAAGTATCCCCAGCACTTATTTTCATTGAAAAGATATTGCCGTTCCGTCATTGTGGTGGCTGGATCGAAATCCTGGAACGCCAATGCTTTCCCCCTCAGGAGTACAGAGATCCTTAACCAGAAGAAGTGCGGTTGTTCCAGATGCATTCACTGTCACTTCCTTTGGGCAATGATGGATGTGCAGTGAAATCTCACATTGGCAATGAAGTGTGGATTCTGAAAAGCCAATAACTAAAAATAGCCTTATAGAACACTACAGCACAGTGCAGATCGTTCGGGCTAACCACTCCCTCCTAAATCACCCTCTACTTTTCTAAAATCCCTTTCATGTCCAGAATATATCAGCCTCTACCAACACTCTGGTAGTCAGTGTGTTCCACACACCACTCTCTGTGCTTTATATAAAAAAAATCTTACACCTGATATCCCCCTGTACTTTTCTCCGGTCACCTTAAAATGATGCCCTCTGGTATCAGCCACTTCTGCACTGGGAGGAAAGGTCTCTGGCTGTCCTTCAAGTGTACCTGAAGATGACTTCAGCTTGTGATCATGCGTTCCCCTTTTCAGCATCATTCGTGATTGTGCAGGATGATGGCAGTTCCGTTTGTGCAAGATTGGGATCTGCTGCAGACTTTGGGTGAAGGAGCATATGGTGAGTAAGTCATGCAGTTCAAAAAATAATTCTTAAAAACTGGTTTGGTAGATTAGCAATAGCACTCATTTAAGGAGGTATTTCTTAACTTGCAGCAAAAGTCTGGAGAAAGAAACGCCCCACGAGAAGGGTGCACCATCTGTGGAGAATTCCCAAGGAAGTTAGGGTGATAATAACATGTGTTATAATGAGGATTAATTAATTGACGGTAGGCAAGAGGACTGGGAAAGTTTAAAACTACAAGGTATGCCACAAAAATTGTAAAGAATGTGGAACATATAAGAAAATTATTAAAAATATTGATGGGGTTTTTACAGAAATACAAGCAAAAAGCCAAAAGTAATGTTGGTTTTTGAGGCTCATTGTAAAATTGGGAATGAGAAGGTACAGATTCTAAATAATGAAAATAATAACAGATTGCAAAGGTCTGTAGGGAGAGAGAAATTTTTATTTTTATCAGTGAAAAAGTACAGGACAAATTTGTGTCTTTACAAATAAGTGGCATCAGAGATAGTGGATGCATTGCTTGTAATCTGAGGAGACCGGATGTGTGTTCTCTATATTTTCAACAAATTTGAGATAAGTGGCTTATCCGGTGATGCAGAGTACACAAGCCTGTGATGTGATGAGCACAGGTTAAGTGAACGAGCAGAAAGGTGGCCTTTGAAATATAATGTAGAACAAAATCTGAAGTTGCCTGCCTGCCCTGGAAGGAAGAATGAAAAACTTGATGGTTAAATAGAGAGGTGATTAGAGAATGTTGCAGTGCAAACTCAATCTCTAGCACACAAGAGTGGTGTGTAGGTTATTGTAAGGATTATGGAAAACAAAGGTAAGGATGTTTTGTAGCAAATTTATTGGGAGCTCGTGAGACAACACCTGGCGATCTGTGTACAGTTTAGATCTCGTCTTTAAGGAAGGATATATTTGAATCGGGATTCACGTATGGGGGCGAGGGGTGAGCGAGTAGGGAAGAAAGAGAGGTGATCTTACTGAAGCAAGATTCTGAGGGTGTTGTCAGACAAGATGCTGAGACGATGTTTCTCCAAGTGAGGATATCGAGAAAATGGGATATAGTTTGAGTAACTGGTTTCCCATTGATCAGGAGATGAAGAAGAATTTCTTTTGCAGGTTGTGATCCTTTGGAATTCTCCACTTTAAGAGTTGTGGTAGAGCCATAGAATATACAATATATTGCAGGCATATGAACTACATGGAAATCTACAGGTGCAGAGGGAGAGTTGGAAAGTGGTGTTGAGGCCAAAACCAGATCAATAATGATCTTATTGCATGGGGTAGCGGGGATGAAGAGCCACTTGGCTCATGCTCTGTTTCTGATGCATTTAACTCAATGGAGTATTGAGAAGTTTTGCAATGCAGACAACGGTTTTGTATTTGATCATAGGGTACAACTGGCAATTAGTCGATGAACAGAGGAAGCAGTGACAGTGAAGAAAGTGGTCACCACACATGCTTGTGACTACCCTGATAACATCAAGAGAGAAATCTGCATCAATAAGATGTTGAACCATGAAAAGACTGTCGGCTTTTATGGGCATCGTCGAGGCCCATATCCAATACTTGTTTTTGGAGTATTGCAGTGGAGGAGAGCTCTTTGATAGAGTAGGTAGGATCTGTGCTTAAACTTAGGGTTTAAAATAGAGAAGTTTGGGTTGAGGGGGGAAAGGGTTAAAGATGTTTTGTATACGGATTGGCTAATTTTAATAATTTTGGTTGTACTGTTGCTGTCACTTTTACAGATATACTTGTGTGGGTTCTTTAGTAACTGCACCTTTGTGTCCTGAGCTGGAAAAAGCTGGCATCCACTCCCAGACATTCTCCCTATAGAACACCCAGAAAACTAAATTATGGGAGAAATGGAACATCTGAAGTTGTACATAATACATTTCCAGATGTTATGGGGACAAAGCAGGACAGGCTTTAAAGTTCAGTATGTAAGCTGCTTCAGTTGTCCTAGGTTTTTTGGTCTGTGGGCTAAATAGGGCATGTTGGAGAATCCATCTACTTGGGCACCTGAGTGAAATGAGGCCTGGGATTTGGGATTAAATTTGAGCATGATGTAAAATGACATAATTTCAGACAATATTAATGATTTGCGAACTGATCCCAAGTTCAGCCTTTGATTAATGTGATCTGCCTTCCCACAGAGCCTGACGTGGGGATGCCCGAGGCAGATGCTGATGGGTTTTTCCAGCAGCTGATAGCAGGAGTGGTAAGTGCTCCTCATTATTTATCCCTTTGTTTTAAGTGAGTGTTTATGACGTGCAGCAGCAGTTTTCTCTATTTCGACGTACATTACTGAGCATGATCATAGATGGATTGACCTGCCCATGTTTGCTCTCGAAGAGCTTTGTTTGCCAGAATTGAACTAGCACTATAACCAGCAGTAAGGAGGTTAACAGTGCTTTGTCCCAATTTTCAAATGAGATCAATTTTGGAGCTCACCATAGTTCCCTTTGACAGTAAAATGCTGTTCATGGATGGGTGACCTCCCAAAGCATCTTCAGAAGTTTCATCATTCTTCCAGGCCAGCCTTCATACTCAACTTTCATATCGGCACTGGAAGTCTAGTGTGCACCCAGATTAAGTCACAAAATATTCTCTGAACCGATTGTCCAGCAATTGTATCTGACTAATTCTGCCAGAAACCTGTTCCATTTGTACAATTGATATTTTGTGGACTTGGAGAATTAGAAAAAGATGTAAATTCAGAATACCTGATTTATATTTGTCTTTGCCTACTTTCAGGAATATCTTCACAACAATGGAATTACACACAGGGGCATCAAGCCAGAGACTCTGTTACTTGGTGACCAAGGTATAAGGATGCAAATCTCTTCACTTTTATTGTGTAATAGAACAAAAATTGAAAATTGTTATGCCTTATTCACAGCAGTTCAGACATTTAGACAATAGGTGCAGGAGTAGGCCATTCGGCCCTTCGAGCCAGCACCACCATTCACTGTGATCATGGCTGATCATCCACTATCAGTACCCAGTTCCTGCCTTATCCCCATAAACTTTGATTCCACCATCTTTAAGAGCTCTATCCATCTCTTTTTTGAAAGCATCCAGAGACTTGGCCTCCACAGCCTTCTGAGGCAGTGCATTCCATATATCCACCACTCTCTGGGTGAAAAAGTTTTTCCTCAACTCTGTTCTAAATGGCCTGCCCCTAATTCTTAAACTGTGGCCTCTGGTTCTGGACTCACCCATCAGCGTGAACATGCTTCCTGCCTGCAGCGTGTCCAATCCCTAAATAATCTTACATGTTTCAATAAGATCCCCCCTCAGCCTTCTAAATTCCAGAGTATACAAGCCCAGTCGCTCCAAGCTTTCGACATATGACAGTCCCGCCATTCCGGGAATTAACCTTGTGAACCTACTCTGCACTCCCTCAATAGCAAGAATGTCCTTCCTCAAACTTGGAGACCAAAACTGCACACAGTACTCCAGGTGTGGTCTCACCAGGGCTCTGTATAGCTGCAGAAGGACCTCTTTGCTCTTATACTCAATTCCCCTTGTTATGAAGGCCAGCATGCTATTAGCTTTTTTCACTGCCTGCTGTACTTGTATGCTTGCTTTCAGTGACTGATGTACAAGAACACCTAGATCTCATTGTGTTTCCCCTTTTCCTAACTTGACTCTATTTAGATAATAATCTGCCTTCCTGTTCTTACCACCAAAGTGGATAACCTCACATTTATCCACATTAAACTGCATCTGCCCACTCACCCAGCCTGTCTAAGTCACCCTGCATTCTCATAACATCCTCCTCACATTTCACACTGCCTCCCAGCTTTGTGTCAATGGCAAATTTGCTAATGTTACTTTTAATTCCCTCATCTAAATCATTAATATATATTGTAAACAGCTGCGGTCCCAGCACTGAACCCTGCGGTACCCCACTGGTCACCGCCTGCCATTCCGAAAGGGACCCGTTAATCACTACTCTTTTCAGTCAGCCAGACAATTTTCAATCCATGTCAGTACTCTGCCCCCAATACCATGTGCCCTAATTTTGCCCACTAATCTCCTATGTGGGACTTTATCAAAGGCTTTCTGAACGTCCAGGTACACTACATCCACTGGCTCTCCCTTGTCCATTTTCATAGTTACATCCTCAAAAAATTCCAGAAGATTAGTCAAGCACGATTTCCCCTTCGTAAATACATGCTGACTCAGACCGATCCTGTTACTACTATCCAGATGTGTCGTAATTTCATCTTTTATAATTGACTCCAGTGTCTTTCCCACCACCGACGTCAGGCTAACCGGTCTATAATTTCCTGTTTTCTCTCTTCCTCCCTTCTTGAAGAAAGGGACAACATTAGCCACCCTCCAATCCACAGGAACTGATCCTGAATCTATAGAACATTGGAAAATGATTACCACTGCGTCCACGATTTCTAAAGCCACCTCCTTAAGTACCCTGGGATGCAGACCATCAGGTCCCGGGGACTTATCAGCCTTCAGACCCAACAGCCTATCCAACACCGTTTCCTGCCTAATATAAATTTCCTTCAATTCATCCATTACGCTAGGTCTTTTGGCAACTATTACATCTGGGAGATTGTGAAGACAGATCCAAAGTACCTGTTCAACTCCTGTCCTGACGAAGGGTCTCGGCCTGAAACGTCGACTGTACCTCTTCCTAGAGATGCTGCCTGGCCTGCTGCATTCACCAGCAACTTTGATGTGTGTTACCTGTTCAACTCATCTGCCATTTCCTTGTTTCCCATAATAAATTCACCCGCTTCTGTCTTCAAGGGCCCAATTTTGGTCTTAACTATCTTTCTCCTTTTCACATACCTAAAGAAGCTTTTACTATCCTCCTTTATATTCTTGGCTAGTTTACCTTTGTACCTCATTTTTTCTCCACGTATTGCCTTTTTAGTTACCTTCTGTTGCCCTTTAAATGTTTCCCAATCCTCCGTCTTCCCACTCGTCTTTGCTATGTTATACTTCTCTTTTATTTTTAGAACTATACTCAAGCCCTCAGCAACAATATTCGTACCAGTTGACAGTGATGAAAAGCTGAATGGGTCTTGAGTCAGTGATCCTTTCTGTATCTTTGTTCTCTTTGTTCAGTGTGCAAAGCATTTCTAGCAACGTAACAGGCTGAGATGTGCACATTCTTCAATAACTGCAGTCATCTCCATGCTAGCAGGTAGGAAGACCGACTGAATCCCTTCTCACCCACAGAACAGGTGAATGCCATTGCCCAAACTGATGTAACTTCAGGTGAGATAACCGAATGAATCCATTCCAAAAGTCTGAGCAAGTGAATGGCCTCTCCCCATGTGTAAAATGACAGGCATGCCAGTCAGTCAGATGACTGAGTGAATCCCCCCCCCGCCACAGTCTGAGTAGGAAGGATGATCGATTGAATCCTTTGCTCCACTTAAATATCTGGACAGAGACAGCAAAACTGGCGTGTTGTGTTTGAGATTCCTGTAGATAAATTCCTTGTCATTTTTATCCTGTAAGAAGATTTACAAAATCCATTAATGGGTGAAGGACAACATTTCAGATGAGATCACTTGAGTTGTCAAGGTGTTATCTGACATCACACTGTTACAGTGAGGGTCAACGCAAGTTGGAGAGAGAAATCATCTAACTGGGCAGAGTGCTGGTATCTGGAATTAAATGGTATCTGGAATGAAACTCTCTGATGCTATTCTGTCACTATAAGAATGGGGCATTTCTGCCATCCCCAATCTGTGACCTGGCTCAGTTTGACTCTCCTCATTGGTATTATTCCCTGTTCCCACTGAGCTACATGGGTGTCTCGTTCCACAGTAACTGAAACACTCTCACACAAATAGCCTTTGTTGACCTGCAGCCGGGATTTTCTTTTACGCACTGTTAATTTAAAGTGCCACAGTTTAAACGCCATATAAAAATTTGCTGCTGAGATGAGTGGTTGGTCTGTTAAAAGGAATTAGTGAATATTAGTATTATTTAAGCTTCTTGTCACAGTCATAGAAAAGTACAACACAGAAAGAGACCCTTCGGCCTATCTAATTTGTGCTGAACTATTTAAACTTTTGACTCCCATATCTCTACCGTCCAGGTACCTACACACACCTCTTAAATGTTGAAATTGAGCTCACATTCGCCACTTGTGCTGGCTGCTCATTCCACACCCAGATGATGATCTGTGTGAAGAAGTTTCCCCTCATGTTCCCCTTAACGTTTCACCTTTCACTCTTAACCCATGGCCTCTGGTTGTGGTCCCACCTCATCTCAGTGGTAAAAGCCAGCTTGCATTGACCCTATGTATACCCCTCATAATTGTGGTACACCTCCATCAAATCTCCCCTCAATCTTCTATGTTCCAAGGAATAAAGTCCTTACCTGTTCACTCTTTCCTTATAACCCAAGTCCTCCAGACGTGGCAACATCCTTGTGAATTTTCTCTGAACTCTTTCAACCTCTTTCACATCTTCCCTGTAGGTAGGTGACCAAAACTGCACACAATACTTCAAATTAGGCCTCACCAATGTCCTCTACAAAGTCAACATAACATCCATCTTCTGTAGTCAGTACTTGCGTTTATAAAGGCCAATGTCCCAAAATCTTTCCTTCTGTCCCTATCTAACTCTGACGCTACTTTCAGTGAATTACAGACCTGTGTTCCCAGATCCCTTTCTTCTACATCACTCCTCAGAGCCCGACCAGTCACTGTGTAAGACCTTGTTCCTACCAACATGCAACACTTCACACTTGTCTGCATTAAATTCCATTTTCTGTTTCTCAGCCCATTTTTCCAGTGAGTCCAGATTGCTCTGCAAGCCATGATAGTCTTCCTCGCTGTCCACTACACCACCAATCTTGCTGTCATCCACAAATTTGCTGATCCAGTTAACCACACTGTCATCCAGATATCTGAGATAGATGACAAACAACAACAGATCCAGCACTGATCCCTGTGGCACACCACTAGTCACAGGCCTCCAGTCAGAGAGGCAACCATCTGCTACCACAGTCTGGCTTCTCCCAAAGACAGTGTCTCATCCAATTTACTATCTCATCTTGAATGCTGAGTGACTGCACCTTCTAGACCAACCCCCCATATGAGACTTTGTCAAGTGCCTTGCTAAAGGCCATGTCGACAACATCCAATGCCTTGCCTTCATCCACTTTCCTGATAACATCCTCGTGAGACTTGATAAGACTCATTCCACCGAGATGCAACACAGAGCGCCATAGGAAGTCATTCCTGCCTGTGGCCATCAAACTTTACAACTCCTCCCTTGGAGGGTCAGTCACCCTGAGCCAATAGGCTGGTCCTGGACTTATTTCCTGGCATAATTTACATATCACTATTGAACTATGTATGGTGCTATTACTATTTAATTATTTATCGGGATCAATAAAGTATGACTATGACATGACTATGACAGCAGCACTGAAACACCAAGTGAGAAACAGCAGGAGGTGGCCATTCAGCCCCTCTAACCATCAACAAGATGATGGCTGCTCTCCCATCTCAGCCACATGTTTCTGTCCGATCCTCATTTCCTCGATCCCTTCGGTCTCCACTCATCTGCCGGTCTCTGTTTTATGTGAGGACGATCACTGAGTCTTCACCGCCCTCTGTGGTGGGGATTTACAGACATTCATCACCCTCAGAGTGGAGACACTTCCCCTCATCTCAGTCCCGGACAGTCCACCCCCTTTTTCAGAGACTGGGCTCCCTGGTTCAACCGGTAATGACAGACATCGCACCCTGCAAAACTCATTTCAGGGAGGTAGCGCCAGTGCCCCCCGCAACCCCATATCCACCCCCACCCCTGGTCGACCTCCAAGGGTGTATGTAATACTTTGTTTAGTCATTTTGTCTAATCTGTGAACCAAGTTGGGTATATGCAGAAAATGTGACTTTAAAATATGTACTTATATTATATTATCACGTTTATTCTATTACAACTTTAAGCAAGTCTACAAGGAGTTCGGCCTCATCACGTAGGACATCAATAGCGTAGCTCCTCAGCAGCCAGCCTGTGTGTGTTGCTTGAAATTCCAGCATCTGCAGATTTCCTCGTGTTTGTGTAGTTTAAATAACGTTGGCTATGCTAATAAACAAATGACACCTGTTAAACTCACCTCAACATGTCTTTTTAAAAACATAAACAGGAGAAATTCTGCAGATGCTGGAAATTCAAGCAACACACATCAAAGTTGCTGGTGAACACAGCAGGCCAGGCAGCATCTCTAGCAAGAGGTACAGTCGACATTTCAGGCTCGTGCTCAGCAGCTCAGCCATTAAACCGAAGAAGCTCGAGCACAGCAGCGCGTGTGTGATGTAAGGCACCATGCTCGTGACAGCAGATACAGATGCGGGGAGACCATGGGTGACGTCAGGCGCGTGGGGGGGGGGGGGGTGCTGATGTGTGACGTCACGTGAGGGGGAGTGCTTCAATTTTAAAACACCTTTTGTTGGGTCCGATCTGGAACAACAAAATTAAATTCGGGTTTCATTGGGACCGGATCCGGTGTTGTGAGATGTGTCCGGCTGTGCCGTGTTGTTGGTGGAGTGGGCAGCGGGGTGTTTGTCTCCGGGCTCTCCTCAGCCCTGGTTTTCACTTTGCGACCGAGCCCGGGCCGTGGGTCAATTCCTTGTGGTTCTGCAGGGGGTTTGGGGCGAAGGGACAGTGGGTGTGGGTGTGGGTCCCGGGACAAATTAACTTGTAAACACCGGACCATCTGGTGAATTGGATCAGACAGCTTCGCTCGCCTGTCCTTTCAGGAAACAGCAATTCTCTCTTCATATTAATGACTGTCTAAACTTGCTGTGAACAAGATTCTGTGTTACAAGATTGTGAGTTACAGAGTCTAGGACAGCTGTCACCGTCATGGGCTGCGAGTGCAGACAGGGATTGGGGTCACTGAGCTGTGCATCAGAGAAGGACACGGGTTTGTACAGCCTCCTGTGGGGTAGAAATGTCCACACGGTGAATTCGGATCTGCTGGCACATCGGGAGTCTGAAAGGGAATAGGGAAGGGGCTGAGCAGAGAGTTTTAACAGGGGTGGAGGGATACAGAAGCTGTCTAATGTGCAACGTGCAATCATAGTAATTTATAACAGTTTATAATAAATAAAACAGACAATGTAATATAGAGGACACTCAAGTCAGCGTGAGTTCATCAGTCTGACGGCCTGGTGGAAGAAGCTGTCCCGGAGCCTGTTGGTCCTGGCTTTTATGTTGCTGTACCGGTTCCCGGATGGTATCAGGAGAGTGACAGTGATGTGATTTCCTGTGTCACGGGTACAGTCAGTCGTCTCAAGTGAGGAGTTTGTGTGGAGATGCAGCTTCCCTGGAGGTGGAGGAAAGAGGACACACCAACAGGTGGAACCAGCTGTGGGAAGACATGGTTTGTCAGGTCTGACGATGAGCTGAATGTACCATAACCTTCAGACTGAATCAGAAAACCATTCTGAGGGTATTTGAAATGTCAGAATCAGGGGAGATGTGATCACATGTGCAGAAGGCAGAGGTTGTGTCTCCATCAGACCCTTGGTGAGATGGTTCAAGTTACAATGTGCAGGAATGAAAACAGTGTTTGGTGTCAGATTTAATCACTGATTCTGACACAGTGAGAGGTTTGTTTTGCTGTAAGGAAGCAACGTTAATGGAAGATGACACGGGACTTCATCAATTGCCAGTTGTTTAGCAGAAGTGACCAATTTGTATGTTACCTCGACAGAAACAGATATTCACAGTGGTGACAAAGGGGTTCAGTCTGGTTTATTTCAGGTTGGAGAGGGGTGTGGAGTTTTGAAATCAATGCCTGGCGGTGCCACCATCGTTAATTTGTCATGTCCAGAGTGGTGGATCACACAGCACGGAAACAGGCCTTTGGCCGGCCATACCTGTTCTGACCATCCACTCACTGTCTACACTGGTCCCATTTATCAGCACTCGGTTCATAGCCGACTGTATCTCGGCAGTTTCAATGCTCATCCACTTCGTAATGTTGTGAAGGGACCTGTCTCCACCACCACCTCGGACAGTGTGTTCCAGATTTCAGCTACCCTCTGAGTGAAAAATCTCTTCTTCAGATCCCTCAATACCTCTTCGTCCTCTGTTTAAATCTGTGCCCTCTGATCAGTGACACCTCTGTCCCAGGATCGTGGCCGACATGGGTATCAGTGAGGCCTTTGACAAGGTTCAGCATGGTAAGAATAGAATAGTGCAGCACAGTACAGGCCCTTCGGCCCACAATGTTGTGCCGACCCTCAAACCCTGCCTCCCAACTAAGCCCCCAACTTAAATTCCTCCACATACCTGTCTAGTAGTCTCTTAAACTTCACTAGTGTATCTGCCTCCACCACTGACTCAGGCAGTGCATTCCACGCACCAACCACTCTCTGAATAAAAAACCTTCCTCTAATATCCCCCTTGAACTTCCCACCCCTTACCTTAAAGCCATGTCCTCTTGTATTGACCAGTGGTGCCCAGGGGAAGAGGCGCTGGCTATCCACTCTATCTATTCCTCTTATTATCTTGTACACCTCTATCATGTCTCCTCTCATCCTCCTTCTCTCCAAAGAGTAAAGCCCTAGATCCCTTAATCTCTGATCATAATGCATACTCTCTAAACCAGACAGCAACCTGGTAAATCTCCTCTGTACCCTTTCCAATGCTTCCACATCTTTCCTATAGTGAAGCAACCAGAACTGGACACAGTACTCCAAGTTGCTGTGGAAAGTTAGATCACATGGGATCCCAGGAGAGCTGGCTAACTGGATGCACAGTTGTCTTGATGGTAGGAAGCAGAGAGTGATAGTGAAAGGCTGTTTATGGGACTCAAGGCCTGTGCCTAGTAATGTTCCCCAGGGTTACAACCATTGCTCTCATTAGTTATTGATATTTACTTATAATTGCATTTACACAGTTGTTGAATTCTCTGCTCTACTTGATCTTACACTGATCATCTTGTCATCTAGATCAATAATTTGGTTGACCATGTACAGGGTATGGATGGTAGGTTTGCAGGAAGTAAGTTCAAACACGTACTTTTTCTGAAATATATTAAGTTTAAACTCTCCACTGTTTCCCTCTATGCAATCGACCACCCACCCGCTCGCCTTACTGCCTTCCCTCTCTGCCCCGTCTTCCCTCTCACCCCCACATTGGACATAAGGTCCTGGTGAAAGTGAATTCTTTTAGGGGAGCCTGAAGGGGAATTCTTCACTCTGAGTTTGGTGGGAGTGTGGAATGAGCTGCCAGTGGAAGTTGTGGATGTGGGTTTGATTGAGATACTAAAGAGAAATTTGGGTGATGACATGGATGGGAGGTTTATGGAGGCTATGGTGCAGGTAGTTGGAACGAGGCAGTAAAAACAAAAGCAGGTCAGCATTGACTAGAAGGGCCGAAGGGCCTGTTTCAGTGCTGCTGGGCTCTGTGACTAATAATATTCTGATCTGTAATTTCCACAGTCAGTGCTTTGCTGCTAATGATCGAACCCAGAAATTTACCCAAGCAAGAATTGAAAGACTCTTAGCTGGCTACAGAAAGCATTTACAAGCTGTGATACTTGCCAAAGGGGGTGTTACTAAGTACTGACCATGCAGATTGCCCAGACTTTTGCTTCGGGCCCTTTTCCTTTTCTGTTATTTTGAAACTGTAAAAGATGGAAATAAAAATGTAACCTTGCTTAAGATATTAAAGAAGTGTGTCATGTTTAACTTTTTACTTTTTGGAAATCAGGTAATCTTTTACTCACTTAGCTATTCACTAAGAGAAATTTTAACCATGGGTGCCCAAACATTTACATGCCACTGTATATATCCTGTGCCTTCTGAATTGCTTCCAGAAATTCCTGCCCGTGTTCTTTGCAAAACAATTTTGACCAATTTTTCTTTCATACCTCTCTAATTCTCTTTATTTCACATCTGACTTTAGCTTCTCCTTCTCTAATGTCAGGGTGAGTTTGATCATATTAAGATCACTTGCCCCAAAGGATCTTTGAACTTAAGTGACCTAATTAATTCTGGTTCATTACAACACCCAGTCCAGAATAACTGATCCCCAAGTGGGCTCAGCCACGAGCTGCTCCAAAAAACCACCTTGTTGGAATTCCTCCTCTTGAGACCAACACCATCCTAATTTTCCTAAGCACCTGCATGACAATTCCCCATGACTATTGTAACATTGCCCTTTTGGCACCCATTTTCTATCTCCCATGGTAATTTGAGGCCCACATACTTACAACTGTTTGGAGGTCTCTATACAATTCCCACCACAGATTTTTTTTACATTTGCTGTTCCTTAATCCTACCCACAGATTCTATATCTTCCATCCCTATGCCACTTCTTTCTAATGATTTTATTTAATATTTTACCAACAGAGCCACACAACCCCACTGCCAGCTTGTTCTTTCAAGAAGCATGTAAGTATCTGATAAGCAGTCGTGATAAGAAAGACAGGCCAGAAAACTTAAATGAGATACTAACTCAGAAAAATGAATCATTACTATGGAAGAGAACATTAACCAGTGGAATGAGTATGACCCTCCGTGATCTGGGCCGACAATTACGTGTCGGCGGCACCTAATTAATTATCATGTTTATTTTGGCTTTTTTCTTAAAGATGTGCTGTGTGGCTCCTCCCCCCCCCCCCCCCCCCCCAGCTACCGCTGCATTCTCCGCGAATCACTGTCTGTCCGCGGTCTGGGGGTTGGGGTGGTGGGACACTGGGGTGTCATCTGTTTCCATCAGGCAGGCAGCTCATCTTCTCCTATGTCTGCCCACCTCGATATCGAAGGTTGAGATTCATCGGCTGGTGTGGAAGCTTTGCTTGACTGCTGAGCCTCGCGCATTTTTAGATCATCAGTTCTTTGTTAGCACTCAAACCATCCTGCAAATATCCCCAAACCGACGTACCCTTTCAAAATTAAAGTCGTACTTTATCATTGCAGTGAAAATCTCACGCAGTTGCTTCATGTTCATTTCGCTAATGAATTTGGTTTCAATTGTTATCCTTTCCTCTTCCAATTGCATCAACCCTTCATCTATCAGTTCTTGGTCATGGGATGCCAAAACCTCTTCAACATCATCTTCATCAGCTTCCACAAGCCAAACTCATGTTGCCCTTACTTCGTTCACCACAATCAAAATGCTTAATTATGTCTAGTTTTACACTAAGTGTAACACCCTTATGAGCTCTTTCAAGCTTTTCCAACACCTTAAAACTCATCTTGCTAATGGCTGCTCAATGCAACGTGATTAAGCAGTGCCGACGAGAATACCATTCCAAATCCGGGGGGAGAGCAGCTACGCGGGGTGCACACTGATTTTTTTTCGTAACAGTGAAAACACCTTCTGTTAGTGAAAACAGGGAACTAATGTAAGTATTTTGTAACAGTGAGGTTTCATAACGCGAACGTTCGAAAAGCAGGGGACACCTGTACAGGACAGGATGGTTAACAAAAGGAAAAAAATATCAAAAATACATGAAATGAGAACAAACAAACAAGGGAGTAAGTGCAGAAAATGCCAAGAGAAAGCAGGAACAATCCAACACATTTCAGGATCCTGCAGCAGGTTAACACAATCTGATTACTTACAAATGTACAATCAAGTAGCAAATATCATTCACCAAAATCTTGCTTTAAAATTCAAACTCATGAATGCCCTCCATCACTTCATAAAGGCGCCATAAATTCAAGCCTGATCCAGTTTTATAGTCAAAATCTTACAAATTATTTGATAATCAATACATTATTTCAGATAGGATAATCCATAATAACCATTCGGACATAATGTTACAGGATAAACAAGCAGGAACAACTCCCTCAATAAATAAAACCATTCCCAACACATCCTCACCATGGGTATTGTTTGTGTCATCAGTCAGACAACCGAAAGATTTTCTCTGTCAATCAGCTTCCAAATGTTGCTATTCAGTCATTCGTTGCCATGCCCCGCTGCTGATTCCCTTCTCCTCGACTTCTTCAGTCTGCAGAAAGTTCAATGGAATCCTCTTCAACCACAGAGTGGTGACTGGAACCTATCCCACAGGGAGAGCGAGAGATGAACAACAGGGGAGGATTGAAAAGGACTGTTGTGCAACTGAATCACTGGCAGGGTCCAGACGGCCTGAGTTGACTCTCTACTGTACACTAGTTGTGTTATAAATTCACTAAGTACCATAGACAGAGTTTAAAATAGAACTGATTTATTGGTCTCTTATCCAGAATATTAAACTCCAGTCCCATTAAAGGTGAATATGCAGCAGAAGCTCCTCCCATGTGCAGTGACCAGGGTGCAGAACTGGGTGTGGTGAGCAGCAGCTATAATTGCAGAGTTCAACACCGACAGTCACTCTCAAAATTGCATCAGCAATGGTGATGTACAAATATCCAGCATGCAGCTTATTGAAACTTTCTACCCATTGTAAACCCGGTAGTGTGTCACAAGCTGTAAGGTTTCACTGCTAATGTAATGGTCTTTCTGTAACGTTTCACTGCTGAGGTAATGGTTTCTCTGTAGCAGCAATGTTTAGGTTATGACTAGAGACAACAGGGTTTTGGAGTGCAGGCTATACCATGACAGAAGTGTTCTTTCTTGTGAGTCTGGAAGAGAGATTTTCATGGTCTTTTGTCGGGGAGAGATGAGAAGACATGAATGCAGAGAGTGGGCCCTTTTTTTTTGTTTACATCACTAACCATATAGTCAAAGTAAGAATTATAAAGCTCAATCACTTAATCACATATTGTTTACTGTTTGTTATTTTGTGGTACTGATTTGTAACAGGGAACACATCATGCAGTATCCACCCAAATGAGATTTCTTAAGTTTGGCCAGACTGAGGGACTATCATCCCCTATATTAAGCAGCTAGCCGAAGTGGGGGTTATATAAGGTTAGATGACTAAGTGAATTGCTTCCCACAGTCTGAGCAGGTGAATGGCCTCTCTCCACTGTGAACTCAATGATACAAATTTGGTTGATTTGGCTGAGAATCTCCTCCCAAAGTCTGAGCAGGAGATCGGCCTCTATCCAGTGTGAACTCGCTGGTGTCTCTGTAGTTGACATGACCCTGTGAATCCCTTCCCACAGACTGAGCAAGTGAAAGGCCTCTCCCCTGTGTGAACTCTCTGATGAGCCACCAGTTGAAATGACGAAGCAAATCCCTTCCCACAGACTGAGCAGGTGAACTGCCACTTCCCAGTGTGAACTGACTGGTGTCTTAGTTGGTGAGGTGACAAAGTGAATGTCTTCCCACAGACTGAGCAGGTGAACGACCTCTCTCCAGTGTGAACGTGCTGATGTACCTTCAGTTGAGATGAGGAAGTAAATCCCTTCCCACAGGTCGAGCAGGTGAACGGCCTCTCCCCGGTGTGAATTCGCTGGTGAGCCATTAGGTCAGATGACCGAGTGAATCCTTCCCCACAAATTCAGCAGATGACCAGCCTCTGTCCAGTGTGAACTGACTGGTGCATCCACAGGTGGGAAGACCGACTGAATCCCTTCTCACCCACAGAACAGGCGAATGGCCTTGCCCAGTGTGTACTTGCTGATGTACCTTCAGTTGAGGTGACCAAGTGAATCCATTACCACAGTCTGAGCAGATGAATGGGTTCACCCCTGTGTAAAATGACGGGCGTGCCATTCGGTCAGATGATTGAGTGAATCTCTCCCCACAGTCTGAGCAGGAAGGATGATCAAGTGAATCCCTTGCTCCACTTCTTAAATATCTGGACAGAGACAGCAAAACTGGCGTGTTGTGTTCAAGATTCCTGTAGACAAATTCCTTGTCATTTTTAACCTGTAAAAAGATTTACAAAATCCATCAGTGGGTGCAGGACAACATTTCAGATGAGATCACTTGAGTTGTCAAGGTGTGATCTGACATCAAACTGTTACAGTGAAGTTCAACCCAACTTGGATAGAGAAATCATCTTCTATCTGGGCACAGTGCTGGTATCTGGAATGACCATCAAATTCTCTGATGCTCTTCCTGTCTCTACAAGAATGGGGCATTTCTGCCATCTCCAATCTGTGACCTGGCTCAGCTTGACTCTCTCCATTGGTATTATTCCCTGTTCCCACTGAGCTGCATGGGTGCCTGGCCCCACAGTAACTGAAACACTCTCACACAAATAGCCTTTGTTGACGTACTGCTGGGATTTTCTTTTATGTACTGTTAATTTAAAGTGCCACAGTTTTAACACCATGTAAATGACTCTGACTGAGATGTATGGTTGGTCTGCACAGCTGTTAAAAGGAATTAGAGTGAATATTAGTATCATTTTAGGTTCTTGTCACAGTCATAGAAAAAAGTACAACACAGAAAGAGACCCTTCGGCCTATCAAGTTTGTGCTGAACTATTTAAACTTTCTACTCCCATATCTCTACCATCCAGGTACCTACACAAACCTCTTAAATGATGAAATTGAGCTTCCATTCACCACTTGTGCGGGCTGTTCATTCCACACGCGGATGTTCATCTGTGTGAAGAAGTTTCCCGTCATGTTCCCCTTAAAATTTCACCTTTCACACTTAATCCATGGCCTCTGGTTGTAGTCTCATCCAATCTCAGTGGAAAAAGGCAGCTTGCATTTACCCCATCTATAACCCTCACAATTTTAAAACGCCTCCATCAAACCTCCCGTCAATCATTTATATTCCAAGGAACAAATATCAGCAACAAATATCTTGTTCTGGATGCTGTTGAGGGGGATGACCTGACAGGGGACGCCCATGGTGACCGGGGTCTCTGGCACTGAGCTTGGCGCTGTTGTGCAGGAGAGAAGGAGGGAGAAGAGAAATGCGTTAGTCGTAGGGGATTCCATAGTCAGGGGAACGGACAGGAGATTCTGTGAGCCTGATGGAGATACCCGCATGGTGCGTTGCCTCCCAGGTGCCAGGGTACGGGATGTCTCGGATTGAGACCTGAATATTCTGAAGGGGGAGGGTGAGCAGCCAGTTGTCTTGGTACATGTTGGTACCAATGACATAGATAGGACAAAGGAGGAGGTCCTGAAGAGAGGTTTCCAGGAGTTAGGAAGGAAGCTGAGAAGCAGGACCTCCAGGGTAGTAATCTCAGGATTGCTACCTGTGCCACGTGCTAGCGAGGGCAAGAATAGTAGGATCAGACAGATGAATTCGTGGCTGAGAGACTGGTGTAGGGGGCAGGGCTTCAGATTCTTGGATAATTGGGATCTCTTCTGGGGGAAGTATGACCTGTTCAAAATGAACAGGTTACACCTGAACCCGAAGGGGACCAATATCCTGGAGGGAAAGTTTAATAGAGCTGTTAGAGAGGGTTGAAACTAATTTGGCAGGGGGGTGGGAACCGGAATGATAGAGCGGAGGAAGGGGAAAACAGAAATAAATCTAAGATAGTGAGCAGTAAAGATGTCAGGAAAGACAGGCAGGTGATAGAGCAAATTTGTAGCCATTGGGATGAGTTGCAGTGAAATCAAAGTGAAAAGTATCAAATACTGGTCTCAAGGTGTTGTACTTAAATGCACGCAGCATAAGGAATAAGGTGGATGATCTTGTCGTACAGCTACAGATTGGCAGGTATGATATTGTGGCCATCACTAAGACCTGGCCAAAGGATGCATGTCTCTGGGAGCTGAACGTCCAAGGATACACGGTGTATCGGAAGGATAGGAAGGTAGACAGAGGAGGAGGCGTGGCTTTATTGGTAAGAAATGATATTAAATCATTAGAAAGAGGTGATATAGGATCGGAAGGTGCAGAATCTTTATTGGTTGAGCTCAGAAATCGCAGGGGTAAAAGGACCCTAATGGCAGTTATTTATAGGCCGCCAAACAGCTGCAGTGATGCAGAATACAAATTACAACTGGAAATAGAAAAGTCTTGTCAGAAGGGCAGTGTTATGATAATTGTGCGGGATTTTAACATGCGAGTGGATTGGGAAAATCAGGTCGGCACTGGATCTCAAGAGGAAGAATTTGTAGAATGTCTGCGAGATGCTTTTTAGAACAGCTTGTTGTTGATCCCACTAGGGGATCGGCTGTACTGGATTGGGTATTGTGTAATGAACCGGAGGTGATTAGAGAGATTGAGGTGAAGGAACCCTTAGGAGGCAGTGATCATAACATGATTGAGTTCACTGTGAAATTAGAAAAAGAGAAGCCGAAATCTGATGTGTCGGTATTTCAGTGGAGTAAAGGAAATTACAGTGGCATGAGAGAGGAACTGGCCAAAGTTGAATGGGAAGGGACACTGGCGGGAAAGACGGCAGAGCAGCAGTTGCTGGAGTTTATGCGAGAAGTGAGGAAGGTGCAAGACAGGTATATTCCAAAACAGAAGAAATTTTCGAACGGAAAAAGGATGCAACCTTGGTTGACAAGAGAAGGCAAAGCCAAAGTTAGAGCAAAGGATACAAGGAAGCAAAAAATAGTGGGAAGAGAGAGGATTGGGAAGTTTTTAAAACCTTACAAAAGGAAACTAAGAATGTCATTAAGAGGGAAAAGATTAACTATGCATGGAAGCTAGCAAATAATATCAAAGAGAATACTAAAAGCTTTTTCAAGTATATAAACAGGAAAAGACGTGAAAGTAGATATAGGACAGATAGAAATGATGCTGGAGAAATTGTAATGGGAGATGCGGAGATAAGGAGATGGCGGAGGAACTGAACGAGATTATTGCATCAGTCTTCACTGAGGAAAACATCAGCAGCAGAGGAGGACAAAGGGCTTAATTAGGAAGGGGAAAAAAGATTATGAGAGAAAACTGGCAGGGAACATAAAAACGGACTGTAAAAGCTTTTATAGATATGTAAAAAGGAAAAGACTGGTAAAGACAAATGTAGGTCCCCTGCAGACAGAAACAGGTGAATTGATTATGGGGAGCAAGGACATGGCAGACCAATTGAATAATTACTTTGGTTCTGTCTTCACTAAGGAGGACATAAATAATCTTCCAGAAATACTAGGGGACAGAGGGTCCAGAGAGATGGAGGAACTGAGCGAAATACTTGTTAGTAGGGAAGTGGTGTTAGGTAAATTGAAGGGATTGAAGGCAGATAAATCCCCAGGGCCAGATGGTCTGCATCCTAGAGTGCTTAAGGAAGTAGCCCAAGAAATAGTGGATGCATTAGTGATAATTTTTCAAAACTCGTTAGATTCTGGACTAGTTCCTGAGGATTGGAGTGTGGCTAATGTAACTCCACTTTTTAAAAAAGGAGGGAGAGAGAAACCGGGGAATTATAGACCGGTTAGCCTAACGTCGGTGGTGGGGAAACTGCTGGAGTCAGTTATCAAGGATGTGATAACAGCACATTTGGAAAGCAGTGAAATGATCGGACAAAGTCAGCATGGATTTGTGAAAGGAAAATCATGTCTGACGAATCTCATTGAATTTTTTGAGGATGTAACTAGTAGAGTGGATAGGGGAGAACCAGTGGATATGGTATATTTGGATTTTCAAAAGGCTTTTGACAAGGTCCCACACAGGAGATTAGTGTGCAAACTTAAAGCACACGGTATTGAGGGTAAGGTATTGGTGTGGGTGGAGAATTGGTTAGCAGACAGGAAGCAAAGAGCGGGAATAAACGGGACCTTTTCAGAATGGCAGGCGGTGACTAGTCGGGTACCGCAAGGCTCAGTGCTGGGACCCCAGTTGTTTACAATATATATTAATGACTTGTATGAGGGAATTAAATGCAGCATCTCCAAGTTTGCGGATGACACGAAGCTTGGTGGCAGTGTTAGCTGTGAGGAGGATGCTAAGAGGATGCAGGGTGACTTGGATAGGTTGGGTGAGTGGGCAAATTCATGGCAGATGCAACTTAATGTGGATAAATGTGAGGTTGTCCACTTTGGTGGCAAAAATAGGAAAACAGATTATTATCTGAATGGTGGCCGATTAGGAAAAGGGGAGGTGCAACGAGACCTGGGTGTCATTATACACCAGTCATTGAAAGTGGGCATGCAGGTACAGCAGGCGGTGAAAAAGGCGAATGGTATGCTGGCATTTATAGCTGAGGATTCGAGTACAGGAGCAGGGAGATACTGCTGCAGTTGTACAAGGCCTTGGTGAGACCGCACCTGGAGTATTGTGTGCAGTTTTGGTCCCCTAATCTGAGGAAAGACATCCTTGCCATGGAGGGAGTACAAAGAAGGTTCACTAGATTGATTCCTGGGATGGCAGAACTTTCATATGAAGAAAGACTGGATGAACTGGGCTTGTACTCGTTGGAATTTAGAAGATTGAGGGGGGATCTGATTGAAACGTATTAAATCCTAAAGGGATTGGACAGGCTAGATGCAGGAAGATTGTTCCCGATGTTGGGGAAGTCCAGAACGAGGGGCCACAGTTTGAGGTTAGAGGGGAAGCCTTTTAGGACCGAGATTAGGAAAAACTTCTTCACACAGAGAGTGGTGAAGCTGTGGAATTCTCTGCCACAGGAAACAGTTGAGGCCAGTTCATTGGCTATATTTAAGAGGGAGTTAGATATGGCCCTTGTGGCTACGGGGGTCAGGGGGTATGGAGGGAAGGCTAGGGCGGGGTTCTGAGTTGGATGATCAGCCATGATCATAATAAATGGCGGTGCAGGCTCGAAGAGCCGAATGGCCTACTCCTGCACATATTTTCTATGTTTCTATGTTTCTATACCGGACACTCAAGGATGGCAGGGAAGAGAAGTGTGCGCAGTCACAATTACGACAGAGAAAGTACTCAGGAAACTGAATAGTCTAAAGGTAGATAAATCTCCCGGACCAGGTGGAATGCATCCTCGTGTTCTGAAGGAAGTAGCTGTGGAGACTGCAGAGGCATTAGCGATGATCTTTCAAAGTCGATAGATTTTGGCATGGTTCCGGAGGACTGGAAGATTGCAAATGTCACTCCGCTCTTTAAGAAGGGGGCAAAAAGCAAAAAGGAAATTATAGACCTGTTAGCTTGACATTGGTGGCTGGGAAGTTGTTGGTGTCGATTGTCAAGGATGAGGTTACAGAGTACCTGGAGGCATATGACAAGATAGGCAGAACTCAGAATGGATTCTTTAAAGGAAAATCATGCCTGACTAACCTATTACAATTTTTTGAGGAAATTACCAGTAGGCTAGATGCAGTGGATGTTGTATATTTGGATTTTCAGAAGGCCTTTGACAAGGTGCCACACATGAGGCTACTTAACAAGGTAAGATCCCATGGAATTACGGGAAAGTTACATACGTGGATAGAGCGTATGTAGCATATGATTGGCAGGAAACAGAGAGTGGGAATAAAGGGATCATATTCTGGTTGGCTGCCGGTTACCAGTGGTTTTCCACAGGGGTCCGTGTTGGGACCGCTTCTTTTTGCATTGTACATCAACGATTTGAATTATGAAACAGATGGCTTTGTGGATAAGTGTGCTGATGATATGAAGATAGGTGGAGGGGCCGGTAGTGCTGAGGAAATGGAGAGTCTGCAGAGAGACTTGGATAGATTGGAAGAATGGGCAGAGAAGTGACAAATGAAGTACAATGTTGGAAAGTGTATGGTTATGCACTTTGGCAGAAGAAATAAACGGGCAGACTATTATTTAAATGGGGAAAGAATTCAAAGTTCTGAGATGCAACGGGACTTGCGAGTGCTAGTACAGTATACCCTTAAGGTTAACCTCCAGGTTGAGTCGGTAGTGAAGAAGGTGAATGCAATGTTGGCATTCATTTCTAGAGGAACAGCGTATAGGAGCAGGGATGTGATGTTGAAGCTCTATAAGGCGTGGTGAGACCTCACTTGGAGTACGGGCAGTTTTGGTCTCCTTATTTAAGAAAGGATGTGCTGACTTTGGAGAGGGTGCAGAGAAGATTCACTGGAATGATTCCGGGAATGAGAGGATTAACATATGAGGAACGTTTGTCCGCTCTTGGACTGTATTCCTTGGAGTTTAGAAGAATGAGGGGAGACCTCATAGAAACATTTCGAATGTTAGAAGGCATGGACAGAGTGGATGTGGCAAAGTTGTTTCCCATGATGGGGGAGTCTAGTACGAGAGGGCATGACTTCAGGATTGAAGGGCGCCCATTCAGAACAGAAATGCGAAGAATTTATTTTAGTCAAAAGGTGGTTAATCTATGGAATTTGTTGCCACAGGCAGCAGTGGAGGCCAAGTCATTGGGTGTATTTAAGGCAGAGATTGATAGGTACCTGAGTAGCCAGGGTATGTAAGGTTATGCTGAGAAGGCGGGGGCGTGGGACTAAATGGGAGAATGGTTCAGCTCATGATAAAATGGCGGAGCAGACTCGATGGGCGGAATGGCCGACTTGGGCTCCTTTGTCTTATGGTCTTATGGTCTAAGAGAATTTTCGCAGTGTGATCGCTATTTCCAGTTATTACCCAGGAGGCTATGCTCTATTTGCCCGGTTTCGTTCTCCTGGAACGCTTTCACTTACGTGTCCTTTATCAGACGGCTTGGAGCATTCTTGTGGATGAGTTGTTGACGGGATGCGTATCTTGCCCAATTCTCCACCAAGAGAATGCTCAAAAGTGGAAGGAACAGGCAGGCTACAGAGTTGACGGATGGTACCGCGGAAATTTCACCTCAGGTGGCTGAAGGATGGACGTCCGCAGTGGACTCTGGCATCAGGGACTGATTCGGACGGGACATTGGAGTAATCTGGATATAAGTGCATATAATTATAAACCAAGCTATGTCGATTTAGTTGTGCCGTTAGTTATGCAAACACGTGCCTTCAATTTATCCCCCAAACCTCGTTTACCGTCTGTGCCGCCTGAAATGTCTTTGACTCCCTTCTTCACCGTTTGCACATCGCTCCCCTTATCACTTCATTTCTTGAATATTGGGATCATTTTTCTTTATATCGGTATGGGAATGTCATGGGAGAAAATTTCTGTTAACAGAATGTCTGTATGTACAGCTCGGAAGGCAGTTCATCGAAGCGAATAAGGAGTCAGTGTGGTCTCGTGCCGGCCACGTCATGTGTCACAAATATGTCTGTGATTTTAAAGGAATAATCTCGACGATTTAACGAAGCAGGAAGGTAGATAGAGTTTGGATGGACTTTGATTATGTTTCTAACAAGGCACCCATACAGATACAGGGACGCCAAGATGAATTGTCAAACTAGTAACAGAATTAGCTTGGTAAAAAGATGCAAATGGTAGTGTGCCAGCGTGTCTCTCCTCCCGGACGCCGGCAATAAGTGGCGAGCTGTAGATTTGCTGCAGGGTCCTTTATTGTTTGTAAAAGTGTATGTGAAACAAAATGTGACTTAATCCACATTGTGAAATAAAAGTCTGGGAGGACATATAGACCTTCAGAGGGTCGTTTTTAGTTGTAACCTTTCAAGGCTAGGCTATACCTTTCTGAATGCAGTGAGACAGTACAGCGAAAGTGGATTTTGTTATGCTTGCATTGTTCACCGAGGGTTTGAGTGGAAGAATTCGGACTCTTAGGAGCCTGGGCCTGGACTCCGAGACAGAGACTGGACAAGGGCGCAGAACATGGGTCTTGACTAGAGCTCGGATCCCGGAACTAGGCGAGGACATTACGTGGCTACAGGACTAGACATGGGTTGGGTTCCTCCAGGCGAGGACACGACGAGGTTTGGGTTCTTCGAGGCGAGGACACGACGAGGCTTGGGTTCCTCGAGGCGAGGACACGACGGGGCTTGGGTTCCTCGAGGAGAGAACATGACGAGGCTTGGGTTCCTCCAGGCGAGGATATGGCGAAGCTTGGGTTTTTCAAGGCGAGGGCATGACGAGGCTTGGGTTCGGACTCCGAGCCAGAGACTGGACCAGGACCTGGAACCTGGGTCTTGATTCGAGCTCGGACTCCGGAACTAGGCGAAGACATGACGTGGTCTTGGGAGACAGGACTAGGCGAGGCTACAGGACAGAACGACAGACTCCTGGGCAAGAGGAGGGAACCCCAGCACAGGACGAAGCACATGGACAGGAAGAGAACACGAGACCTTGACTTGGTAGAGGGAGAACAGGAACATGGAACACAGAGTCGGAACCTCTCCTTGGGAACAGGACATAGAGCCGGGACTCATACACAGAACACAGAGAGAGACAGTTCGCAACACAAGGTAGCGGCAAACGGCCGGACCTTCCTAGCGAAGGCGTGGACACAGTGACGGTTCCAAACAACGATAGCCAGTTCCTTATCTAGTCACAGCAAGGCTCCGGTCTTGCTCCGGCGGTAGAACTTGACAGTGATACAGGCGAGGACGCAGACGAGGTTGCAGGCAAGTCTTCAGGTAAGGATTCAGGCAGAAGGTGAAGGGAAGGGAAGGGTACAGTCCAGCAACTGAAGCTGAACCCAGGAGCTGTTTATGTAGCCAGCCGAAGATGAAAATCATGTGCTTCAATTTAGGCACTCAACAGAACAAGGGAAAATCGGAAAATCAACAATAAGGACCGCACCGTGAACCGGAATGCCGACTTCAAGGCCAGGACCATGACATAAACAGACCCTGTGAATAAATCAGGCATTCAGTTCGACAAGTTTGAACGACACTGAAGCTGGTTGTTTTGCCTCAGCAGGCTTTAGACCAGGTGAGAATCAACTTCTCGTGTTCCATGTTAATAACCTGAATAAATCTGTTTTCACGTAATCCCCACATTGTGCGGATGGGATTCCTGGGTGTCCTGTGGAGTGTTGGTGATAGTAACGCCTCCCTAAAATATGAACCATATTGAGATTTAATTAAAAAGTGAATGTGGGTCATCTGTACACGATTTCAGGAAATCAATTTGAAAAGTAATGCATCGTGTGCTTATTTATTAGTTTTCACAGAAGGTACTCAAATATTTAGGTGTTGATCTCTGACTTAAGTGAGGGCTAATTTCTATAAACTGACATATTTCGGGGTAAGCTAGAATATAATGTATGCAGGATCGAGAATGGAAGATCGTCTTCTATTGCCAACAGGTGGAGTGGTCAATTGAGGAGCTATTGATACAGTTAAGGTGCACTGCTGATCACGAAACAAACGGAACAACACAACGTAAGCTAAAATGGCACAGGTAATTTATTTCCAAAATTTGCATTCTTCTACTAATTATTGAGAAAAATTGTTTTCTATTCTCTATTCCTTCTGAAGTTTTTGGAGGCTGTTGTGTCGTATTCGAAAAGTTTTTGCCCGTCTTTTTCGCTATTTCAGATGATACAGCTTGGCAGCTCGGGAAATACTCTCTGCTGCTTTACAGTGATCCAATGTAGGGTACAGATAGTTTGGTTTCTTTAGCATTGAAATGACTGTTTTCCATCCGGCCCATTCTAGGCATTCAGACGTTTTATTTCTACGTTGAGCTAATTATTATCAGATGCGAATGAGACACTTTCTATTACCAGTATGGGGATGTTTTAAATGAGATTTTTTTCCTTATTATCAAACTGAAAGCGCAGATCCTTTACAAGTTGTTTCCTGTTGTAGGACGTGTGCGAGCTGGGACTGAATTCTACTTAGAGGAGAGAGCCTTAGATGAACTTACATTTGTCTTGGTCAATGCCCGGATAAGGGTCCATGGAGACAGTATCAAAGCCTTTAACTCTCTCCTGAAGTTAGTTTGGGTCGCTGCATAAATACACGTGTTTGTACACGAACTCATGTTCGTGAGCATTGCCCCGGTTTGAGCAGCGATATATCGGGCAGAATTATAGTCACGATCATAATACATGGTTAGACTGGCGATAAAACTGGTCACTGACGAAGGCAGCCAAAATATCATGAAGCTGCCCGACACACAGAACAGTAACATGATGCCCGTTTTTCTGTTCTCCATTTCCGTGTCACGTTCAATCTTACTCTTATGGATTCGGAAGCCCCTCCGGGATTTGCTGGCCACCAAGATATACCTGGCTGTCATCCCATTAAATAGAATTATTAAACCAAATGCGCACAGCAAGTTTTGAAAGGATTTGAATTTGCTGAGAGCGACAAACATTGGAGAGTTGAAGAATTCCAATTTTGGGCGAATACCCCACGAAATATTTCCAATTATTTGTTGAGGCTGAAATGCAAACAAGAAAGGTATATTCTCCAAACAAAGCACTGCCAGTATTACTGCTGCCAGGATTCTCGCAATCTTCACTCTGCAGTATTTTGTTTTAAACTTCTGACAGCATATGGCAACATATCGATCACAGGTGAAGGCGACGGTGTACCACCGTGATAATTCCAGAGTGACTGCCAACACGTAGACCGTGGCTTTAAGGACTCTCGTATAATGCAGAAATGAATTTGACAGGCGGAATATTAAAATCTCATAGACAAGGACATTGATGAGAATGACCAATAAATCCGTCACAGCCATCATCGTCATGTAGGCAGAGACGCATTTGGAAAGACCGCATTTTCCCCGGGAGAGAATAATAATTGTTAACAAATTAGCTGCAACAGAAAAAAAAAACAACAACAGAAAAAGACGTCACTATAGGAGGAAGACAATTGAATCTTACAACTTGTTATTGAAATATGTTCCGATGGATTTCTGTTCAGTCAGTGCACACTGATCGTCTGAGAGTGAGCATAGGCAAGGCAAATAGGCACTTCGCAGTGTGATCTTCACCAGCTGGAAACGGGCTGAAAAAATAGCAAGTGCAGTTTACTGGAAGCCTGGGTAATGTGCTGCTCTTCAGGAAGACAAACCAGGTTACCATTGCATGGCGAATGGCAGGGTGTGAGCTTCTCCGTACAAAAGAAAATGAGCTGTAAATACAGATCCATCATTCATTTGAAGTGAAACAATGGGTGACCGGGCGGCACCGTGAGCTTTTAGCACATCGCCCATCACAAATCAGGACCTTGAGCACTGCGGTTGAGTTATTGAGTTAAAGTTATACAATACATAATTGAAACCGAATTCCTTATATTGTTTACATTTGTAGTCACCTTAATACATGAATTATATCAAAATTACTGACAGAGTTCAGAATATTTACAAGGATACTGACGGGACTGAGAAATATTTGTATATCTTAGGGGTATAGTGCGTCTAAATGCATTCCAACATTTTCCCCTCAGGTTGTGTGAAACTATTTGGAACGATAAAGGATTAGCGTGAAATTTGAAATATTTCGGGGTAATCTGAGAGAAGTTATTTCCTCAGATGGTGCTGAGAGATTGGAAGAAGCTTCCTGCGAGCGGACGATGTGCGATCTATTGTGCCACGTAAGATAAGTTTGGATAAGGCCAAGATGGGAAGGAGGTAGACGAATGTTAGTCGGGTGCTGGTTGAGAGGACAACAGAGGTTCAGGTCGCCATGGCGGGTAGAATAGCCGCTTTTTGTGTTGCACTACACTTTTATTCTCTGACAGGGACGATGAAAAATACATTACGTATTGAACGAAACACTACTGCTATTTCAGGGACGGTATGCCTCCGTTCTCTTTGCACCGGACATGAGGAGACGCCCTCATGTGTCCAGAAGAAAGTCTTCTCAGCGGCCGTGTGGACAGGTAACGATAAGGCACTTACTGAGCAGCTTGTGTAAAGGATATATTGTGCTGCATCTTCTGATCATACTTCATAAAGAAAAACATTGTCCTGCAGAATGCCAATAACTGTTAGACAATGTATTAATACGACTTACCGGGTAAACCACACACTGCTAGAACAGGATAACAAACGTCTTTCATCTGTAGGATCGGCGGTCGACGCATTTTCAATTGCTTGAATTATCTCCCGTTGTGTAGTTCACATCGGCTTATGACTTGGATCACGATACCCTGCTAATTTATAGGAAACACGAATTCTCCGTCATGGGTAAACGGGTTGTGCAATAAATGACATTACTTGCAGCCAATGAACAAACAAGGGTTGATATCCCGCTCCAGGTCCACCTGGTCTCCAGTTGACAGACTGTGCAGCTGGATCATGAAGCTCCTTCACTCACATTCCACAACAGAACAGTGTCACCCCCTCCCCCAGGGAGTGACGTCAGCGCTCCCCTCGCCTGCGGAGAGCATCGCTCCAGGTCCACCTGGTCTCCAGTTGACAGACTGTGCAGCTGGATCATGAAGCTCCTTCACTCACATTCCACAACAGAACAGTGTCACCCCCTCCCCCAGGGAGAGACGTCAGCGCTCCCCTCGCCTGCGGAGAGCATCGCTCCAGGTCCAGCCTTTTGCTGTATCACAGTAATTCAGTGAATAGGTCCTGCTCCGTTCGATAACTGCATTTGTTACACAGCCTTTGCTGATTCCTACTGACTATAACATTACTGATGTTGCACTTCTCTTTACATTTCACATAATAATTCTTCAATAACATGTATCATGATGCGTCAAGTCTAATGCCAATCTGTTAGTCTTTGTCTAACCGTATAGTTTGTGTTTCCTTCCTGAATGTGACATCATTTAAACCAAACAATTGATGCAGCGTCCCGGCAATGGTGTAGTGACCCTACTCTAACATTACTAATGATACATTCTGTTATAGCTGGTGGAGATTCACTGTTATATCCAATATAGTTACTCCAAACAAGCAGATATAAATCATCTCCAGCAGGACTGAAGATGCTGATATTGAAGCGTTCCGAGTCGCATGTGCCTCCACATTACTTTGGTGTGGGTACCAAAACCACTGGCACCGATGAAACTTTTCATCGGAGAGATTACAAAGTTGCACCTTTACTGGGCAATCGACATTACCAATGAAATAGAAGAGGCTGCCAGTGAGATTTTCTTTCCATTAGCAGAGATTAGTATGGCCAGAATATTCGCTACGATATTCAGGATTTAAAGAGCCATCTGGAAGGTTGTCTTACACCTTTTCAGCTACAAAGTATATGGTCGATAAGGAACTTCCTACCTGACGCACTGTTGGGGGTAGGGAGACACAAAATGTTGTTTTTTTTTCTTTGTTATGATCTTGTAAAATATGATATACAAAATTACCGGCTCAGTGCTGGGACCGGGGATTAATGTACTTGAGCGGAGCAACGTTGGCGTCTCAGCATGTGTCAGACTACAAGTGCGAGTAATGATGCATATTGAACATTATGCCACCCCTGAAAAGTACATTTTGTAAATTAGATAAATTAGCGCAGTGTGGTAATGAACCACAATGTGTATGAGCGCTGGCAGGTACTGTATGTAATACGAAGCGAGAGTACGTCAACAGCCATGCAGAGCGGCCACTAAATCAAATGTGAAGTCCATCTCAATGCCAGGGTCATTTAAATTAAGCAATTCACTACAAACATATCAGATAGTTTTGTAAATCAGCACGTTCGCCAATATGAGCACCAGCCACTGAAAATGTCCTTCATCATTCAAATCAGGCAGAAGGCAGCAGTGGTTGGCAGCCAGTGAGTAGTGGTGTTCCTCAGAGGTCAGTATTGGGAAAGCTACTTTTCAAACTGTTTGTCAGTGATTTGGATAATGTAACTGATGGCTTTGTGGAAAGGTTTGCAGACGATACAAACATTGCAGGAGGGGTAGGTAGTGCTAAGGAAACAATCTGATTACAGCAGAACTCAGACAAATAGCAAGAACGGGCAAAAATGTGGCTGATGAAATACAGCGTGGAGTAAAGAATGATCATCACTGTGGTAAAAGAAACAACAGTGCGGACTGTTATCAAAATAGGGTGAAACCAAACATCAGGATGCAGAGGAGCTTAGGAGTCCTTGTGCAAGACTTGCAGAAAGATTAAGTTAAAGGCTGAGTCTGTGGTGAAGAACGCAAATGCAATGCAAGCATTTACTTCAAGAGTAACAGAATTTAAAAGCAAGGAGATAACGCTGAGCCTTTATAAGTCACTAGTCAGGCCGCTCTTGGAGTGTTGTCATCAACTATGGGCCCCTTATCTCAGAAAGGATCTGTTGTTATTGGAAAGAGTCGAGAGGACATTCACGAGAATGATTCCGGGAGTGACTGGGTCGGCATATGGAGAGCGCTCCGCAGTTTTGGGTCTATATTCACTGAAATTTGGAAGTATACACGGATATTTCACTGAGACCTAAGGAATTTTGAAAGGACTAGATATGGTGGATGTGGAAAGGATGTTTCCTATGGTTGGGGTACCCAGACGAGGGCACATCGACAACGTTGATAGACCACTTATTGGAACAGAGGCAAAGAGGATTTTTTTTTTATTTTTTTGTTAGCTAGGGAGTAGTGGATCTGTGGAGAACTCTGCCACAGAGTGAGGTGGAGGCCAAGTCCATGGTGATATAATGGCATGCAAACGTTTGGGCTCCCCTGGCCAAAATTTCTGTTACTGTGAATAGTTAAGTGGGTAGAAGATGAACTGCTCTCCAAAAGTCATAATGTTAAAGACAAATCATTTGTTTCAACATTTTAAACAAGGTGGGTGTATTATTTTTGTTTTGTACAATTTTACCGTGAAAAAGGGAAGGGAGAACCATGCAAAAGTTGTAGCACCCCAAGAGATATGAGCTCTCAGATAACTTTTACCAATGTCTCAGACCATAATTAGCTTGCTGGGGATATGGCTTGTATACAATCATTGTTAGGAAAGGCTAGGTGATACAAATTTCAAAGCTTCATATATACCCTGACTCTTCGAACCTTGTCCCAACAATCAGAATCCATGGGCTCCTATAGGTAACTGCTAAGCACACAGAAAATTAAAATAAATGATGTTCGCAAAGCTGGAGAAGGCTGTAAGAAGATAGCAAAGCGTTTTCAGGCAGCTGTTTCCTCAGCTCGTCATGTAATTAAGATATGGCAGTTAACAGGAACGGTGGGGGTGAAGTTGAGGTCTGGAAGACCAAGAAAACTTTCTGAGAGAACTGCTCGTAGGATTGATAGAAAGGCAAATCAAAACCCCCGTTTGACAGCAAAAGACCTTCAGGAAGATTTAGCAGACTCTAGAGTGGTGGTGCACTGTTTTACTGTGCAGCGACACATGCACAGATATGACTTACATGGAAGAGTCATCAGAGGAAAACCTTTCCTGCGCCCTCCCCACAAAATTCAGCGTCAGAAGTGTGCAAAGGAACATCTAAACAAGCCTGATGCATTTTGCAAACAGGTCCTGTCGACTGATCAAGTTAAAAGAGAAGTTTGTGGCCGCAATGAGCAAAGGTATGTTTGGAGAAAAGAGGGTGCAGAATTTCAACTGTTAAGCCCAGGGGTGGATCAATCATGGTTTGGGCTTGTGTTGCAGACACTGGCACGGGGAACATTTACTGGTGGAGGGAAAATGAATTTAATTAAAATCTAGCAAATTCTGGAAGCAAACATCACATCTTCTGTAAAAAAGCTGAAGAAGAAAAGAGGATGGCTTCTACAACAGGATAATGATCCTAAGCACACCTCAAAATCTACAATGGACTACATTGAGGCGCAAGCTGAAGGCCTTGGCATGGCCCTCACAGTCCCCCGACCGAAACATCATCGAAAATCTGTGGATAGACATCAAAAAGCAGTGTGTGCAAGACGGCCAAAGAATCTCACAGAACTAGAAGCATTTTGTAAAGAAGAATAAGCGAAAATCTCCCAAGCAAGAATTGAAAGACCCTTAGCTGGTTACAAAAAGCGTTTACAAGTTGTGACACAGAGTGCCCAAATTTTTGCTTTGGGACCTTTTCCTTTTTTGTTATTTTTAAACTGTAAAAGCTGGAAATTAAACAAAAAGTAATCTTGCTTACATACTAAAAAAAATGTGTAAATCTGTTTGGAAATCAGGTGATCTTGTACTCGCTTACTTTTATACCTGCGGAAGATTATAACTTTATTGTAGTCGATCTGTGTTCAGCATTTTTCTCCTCTGTACAAGGACAGCCAGTATTTCATTGCCTTATCAGAATCTGCCACAGTTTAACACTTCCTTGCACATTTGGCGATAAGAGGGCACAGGGTGAATTTGAAGAAAATGCAGTTTTGCCAAGATACTGTCCAGCACCACGGATTCCAGCTCAGTACAGGTAGGCGAAGTTTGGGAAGCAATCGAATGAAAGCAATAAAGCAGGTCCTAGTCCCGAAAACGACAGTGGACATTGTTTTCCTATCCTGGGAATGGAAGGCTGCCGTCGACAGTGACATCACGAATTCCGGAAGAAGGACAGATTATTGCGTTCTACTGTGTTGCAAACTTTGCTCCCCTCCATCATGGACTGGACACCCACCCGAAAGGGAGAAAACCTTCCATAACCTCAAGCGGGCTTTAGTCTCAGCTCCCGCTCGGGTTACCTAACAAGAGCAAGCACTTTCAACAGTATGTGGCATGCAAATTTTGGGACCGCGGTCAAATTTTCTGTTCATGTGAATAGCTAAGCGAGTAAAAGATGAACTAATTTCCAAAAGGCATAACGTTAAAATGACACATTTCTTTAATATTTTAAGGAGGATTACTTTTTTTTTTTTTTATGTCCACCCTTCACAGTTTCAAACTAACAGAAAATGAAAAAGCTGTAAGCAAAAGTTTGGGCACACTGCATGGTCAGTACTTAGTAACAGCCCCTTTGGCAACCATCACAGCGGCGGACCCAAATGCAAGACACAGACACTGAAGTACTAGGAACAGGACTAGGCGCGACAAGGAGGCAAGGGAAGAGGGGGAGAAATTACACTGGACATTGACACATGCCCTGGACGAGACAAAGTTTCAGGGCCTTGGCTAGGACGTGACTAGAATAGCGGAAGCAGGAGATGAAACTGGGAACTAGGAGCCTGAGCTTAGACTCCGAGCTAGAGACTGGACAAGGACACAGAACCTGGTTCTTGACTTGGTCTCAGACTCCCGAACTAGGCGAGGACAAGACGTGGCTACAGGACGGGACAAAAGACTCCACGACAGGACGCGGAATCCCCAGCACCGGGCTGTGCGAGGTACTCCTGGGCTGGGCAAGGCATAAGGACAGGACTAGAACACGAAGCCTTGACTTGGTCAGAACGAGGAATCCTCAGCACCAGGCTGGGCGAGAAATAAGGAAAGGACGAGAACACGAAGCCTTGACTTGGACAGGACGAGATTCGTGTACAGGACGAGAGACTCTAGCACAGGATAAGGGAACTCCAGCACCGGGCTGAACGAGGTACTGCTGGGCTGGGCGAAGCATAAGGACAGGGCGAGAACACGAACCCTTGAGTTGGACAGGGCAAGATTCTGGAAGTTGGCTAGGTTCTTGGACAAGACGAGAGACTCTAGCACAGGATAAAGGAACTCCAGCACCGGGCTGAGGGAGGTACTCCTGGGCTGGACGAGGCATAAGGACAGGAATAGAACACGAAGCCCTGACTTGGACAGGACGAGAGACTCCAGCACAGGACAAGGGAACACCAGCACCTGGTTGGGCGAGGTACTCCTGGGCTGGCCAACAACACGAAGCTTTGACTTGGTCGAGGGAGAGACAGGAACGCAGAGCCTTGGTGGTGGGAGAGACAGGAACGCAGAGCCTTGGTCGAGGGAGAGAAAGGAACATGGAAAACAAAGCCGGGACCCCTCTTTGGGAACAGGACGTAGGGCCGGGACTCATTACACAGAATGCAGAATACGACGGGACGGTTCCCAACAAAAGCGGCAGACGGCCGGACCTACCTAGCGAATGCGAGGACACAGAATAATCAAATACGTGTATTTTCTTTTAAAATCCCGTGTTAGGAAAGAGTTAAATTAGTCAAAAATCACATTTGCTCCTCCCTTGGCGGGTGTAAAATGGGAAACAGAAAACAACGGTTCTGAAAGAGATCCGCATTAGCTTGGAAAGTGGAAGTTTTATGAGAGAGAAAAGGACTATCAGCCTTCTGTGCAAACGAGCTCTCATGATAGACAGGAGTAGCAGGTAGACAAGAAAGGCAGACATGGGTGGCGGAAGACAGTAAGTGAGAGTGAGAGAGGGAGACAGATACAGAGAATAATGGAATTAGCTGTTGGGAACTGTGTTCCCTCCCGCACAATGTGGATCGGATTAGTGAGTGGCCGATAATCATTCTTTGCACACAGTCCTTCTGTTCCTTTACAAGTGGCTGACTGCTATTTATCGTGTCATCCTGATATATTAGTAATTTAATGATCTTCAGCATGTGTACTTTGTCTCAGTTTGCTGCGAAATCCTGATGCTGTTGAATCAGAACGGAGGAAGAAAAATAAAATATTTTCCTTACACCCCATACCCGTACGCATATCCCATACAAGTGGGCACTTTGTCACTGTACGGCAGCTGATGCTGTTCCGCTGGGTGTATCGTGTCGGTGTGATAGGACGCACTTTAATCCAGGGGCATCAGCATCTTTCTATGCAATGACTTTGTATTTATTGGCAGTGAAAGGTGACGCTGTAACTTCGCACGATCTACTCTCCATTGAAGATCACACAAAAACACCAGTGATCTAAATCAGATATTCACTTTATTTTATTATCATTTTTTTCTTTTTTTATTCGATTCCTTGGAATGCTTCTCTCACTTGAGCTGTAGACGCAATCATATATTATTTCAATTTTTCCTTTGTTTTTTGAAACTAATGTTGTTTTAATTTTATCCCAGACTAATAATATCTGTGACCCTGCAAAAGCCGAACGGAATCTGGTGAACGGCTACTTCTTTTTTTGACTGTTATTAATCTATGGTGTCGTTTGCAACGAGCTTCTCTGAAAGCTTATAAATGTAGAGACTGCAGAACGGGCCCGTTTATTCGCATTGATGAATGCACTAAAATTCAAAGAAAGGTGTTTGAAACTGGAAACACGAGGAATTCTGCAGATGCTGGAAATTCAAACAACACACATCAACGTTGCTGGTAAACGCAGCAGGCCAGGCAGCATCTCTAGGAAGAGGTACAGTAGATGCTTCAGGCCGAGACCCTTCGTAAGGAATGTTCTTGGCCTGAAACGCCGACTGTACCTCTTCCTAGAGATGCTGCCTGGCCTGCTGCGTTCACCAGCAACTTTGATGTTTAAAACTGGAAAACCTTTGATTAAAGCATATATGTTGTATTAAAAATATGTATTTCTTCGTCACACAAAGCATCAGAGAAGCATACTTGCGTAATGGTCTATAAACCATTGCACTGTCAGTGCGGTAGAAGAATATTATTAGATTTTCCTGTCGGCACCGTTCCGTCTAGCCACTGAATACAAGCTGCATGTGATCATATAACTTCAGGTTCTTCATCAAATGAACAATGACCAGTATTAAATTGAACGTAGAAGTCACAAATTTCTTCGTTGTAAGTGAAACAAATTCCTTTTGTCCGTGCTATGTGAATATTTCTTCCATAAACACTCGCTTTGTCTTGTTTGTTCGGATTATACCGCAACCGGATGTAATGATAAAAAGAACAGACAACGAGCCTTTCTCCCGAAAAGCTTGAATGTTTACTAATATCGTTGCGCAAAAGAAACATCATATGATCTTGATGTTTATTTGCTAGAAATCCCATCAATGATACCATTATTGAGGTATTGACTGTGCAGTGCTGTATCTTGCTGACCGGTGAGCCGTTATACTTGCTGCATGTGAGCGGGCATTAACAATTCAGCATATCACGAATGTCGTCGCACTTGCCTTTCGTAACCCGTGATAATGGGATCAGTGACAGAGTGACATCATCTTTGGTCGAATAGTTCTGCCGAGTGACGTGTTTAAAGACAGACCATCACATTGTTAGTGATGGTGTTGGAGTAGCAGCGACATTACTAGTGTCGAACATACTGGAACTGGGCAAGCAGCTTAGTTCTCCGTGTGGACAGAGAAGGGACTGGATATGCAGTGAAATTATCACTGTGGTTAGCGATGTGGGGTTTGATCAGTAGGGGCGCTGTAAGTCTGGTCAGTCATGTCTCTGGATCTGCAATGATAATATAGGAATAGCGTCTTTCCCTCAACATTATTTTCTGAATGGATATTGAACCCATAAACACACCCTCACTACATGTTGTCCTCTTTGTGCACAAATACAAACTAACTCTTTTATATATTATCTTCTAACGCGATTTTAAAACTCCTTCTGGTTCTGACTGTGTACCGTCTGTGCTTCGCTTCTAAGATTCTCGGCTGCTTTATTTAGTATTGCGTAGGGTCCATTTAATAAAACAACTACGCCTCTGATAGTTGTAACCTTCCAGAAGTTCAAACTATTTCCCTTTTCCTAACTGGCAACTTTCTCAATCTACTGTGCAATGTTATCCTCTACCACCAATCATTTTTACAGTGCGTTGGAGATTCCTTCTGACAAATGGTTGGAGAAATGTTTCCTCAGATACCTCTGTATTACCAATCCCTTTACACGGTTCTATTGTGCAAATAGTGTCCCGTCGCGCAGGGTGAGAAGGCTCTCCCGTTTTGATTATTTCCACCACCAGGTGTAATGAAGAAAATGCTGATTATGATTTATTCTGTATGTGTTTGTGCTACACACGTGGAGACTGAAACGGCTACGCAAAGGCTAAAGTTAAAATCGTCAACGTTTGTGCCACCAAATTACATTATTGCATTGTTCAATCCCTTCGCTCCGTCGTCCGAGTTATAAAACAAGTTATTTCTGTTGGTGATCATTTCATATAATTTCCAATCTGCTGTGCACAGGGTTATCTATACAGAAGCCATATCAGATGCATGTTGAGAAATTGCAATCTATTGGCATTAGAATAACGACACATCAGTTGCATTGTTAAGGTAAAAGCCGATATATGGGTTGGGTGGTGATCCTGCATTTGAGGCTAGCGGTGAAGCAGCAGGACAGTAGCACCTGGAATAATGTCCACCTGTCTTGCTGTCATACGGGGCAGTGATGTACAGCAGACAATGCTGCATTTATGGTGCCTTTGTCTAGGTAATAGCGATCTGCTGACTGCAGAGGAGTTGGATAAATCTCCAGTTGAATTCTATGCAGAGAGGAAGAATTTAAAATATGGGTGCCTTAGGAATACATTTCAGTGAATGAACAGGACAGGCTGTAACATTATCACTGTGGTCACGGTTATGGCTCAAAAGACAACATTATCATCATGGTGAAATGTGGGGGTTGAATAGTAATGACGTCGGCAGCTTGGCCTGCAGTGAGATCATCATCTCAGCTCAGTGAGCGGAGATCCGGAGAAGCAATGACAACGTCAGCGTGAGCAGTGACCAACTTTGAAAGTGTAGAACACTCTGTTTATTAAAGGGAAGGTCCTGTAATCTTTCTGAAGTTCCAGCATTACACTCATTGTGTCTGCTTCGTATCCGCTGTTCTGTAGTTCCAATCCAGAGAGTGGCTCTCCATCAGGTCGGAGAGATGAGTTTCAGTGGCATCGGCTGAGACTTCGGACAGTTTCATCAAGAGGTGGCCCACATCCGTCCGCATTTGCAAAGAACTCTTCCTTTTCTTCTTTTGGAGCACTGTTTAAAAATCATTGCAAGATCTTTCATAATAGCGTGTTTTATTTTATTTTATACAAACATATGTTGTATTCCATAATTCTGCATGTGCTGAACAGCAACGGGTTAACTACAGCTATTTCTGACTGCAATTAATCTGATTGGTGATGTCCAATAACTCTCTTTGTTGTTGTACACAGCCAGGTTGAATCAAAGCAAATCTGAACATTTAGTACCAACATTCTTCACAATGCGTTTAAGTGTTTAAATATGTTAAATGTGTTTATTTGCATACATAATATTTCAACGATTATATTTTCTATGTCATTACCAGTATGCGAGATCAGAACACGAAGCTGCCGTATAAAGTTGTAATTGATGTCGATTCGATATTATTATATTCCCCCGTGTGTTCCATTATCTGCACCACTGAATACAAGCGGCACCTCCTTTCATACTTCCGGTTTTTTATTCACTTATCCACTGATCAATGTCCGGAATTATATTTTTTTGTGCAGATAGACCAAATCAAGGGGATGTAATTCCCCACTTTCCTCGGTAGCCCACTACGGTATCAGCTATTCTGGATTGGGTACTGTGTAAAGAGCCAGAATTATTTGGAGAGATTGATCAAAGAACGGTTTGGATAAATTGATCACAATATGATCTAATTCACCTTGAAATTTGAGAAAACAAAGCTAAAGTGGGGTGGATCAGAAATACAGTGGAGTACATGGAATTAAAGCTGCATGAGAGAGGAGCTGGCCAAAATTGTTTTGGAAAAGGACACTGGCAGCAATGGCTGTAATTTCCGGAAGGAATCTGGAAGACACAGGAGATATGCTTCCGAAAGAGAAGATGTCTTCTAAGGGAAAAATGGTACAACCGTTTCGAACAAGAGAAGTCAAAGCCAACATAATAGTCGTAGAGTGGGTTTGCAATACAGCAAGAATTAGTGGGAAGTATGATGGCTTTCTAATGTCAACGGAAGGCAACTAATAAGTCATTAAGAAGTAAAAGAAACTATGGAAGCCAATAAAATTAAAGAAGTTAATAAAAGTTTCTTGAGATACACAGAGTGTATAAGAAAGGCAAGAGTGGGTATTGGACCGCTGGAAAGCGATGACCAAGAGGTAGCATGGGAGATAATTGAATGGCTGACGTCCTGAAAAGGTATTCTGCATCAGTTTTCACTGTGACACTGCCAGTATGGTGGAAGTTCCAGTTGTCAGGGGTCATGAAATAAAACCAACAGTCTATGCAATAATTCCAAAATCGGAGTTGCTAAATAGATAATGCACTGCATATCTACGAAGAAATATCCTGTCACATTACAAATACTTTAATGTAACCTGAATCGTCATGGCAATAATCCTTCAGTAGTCACTTTAGCATAGTAGCACACTAGTTAGTACACCAAGTTTTTTTTTTAAGTTGCGGATGTTGTGAAGTTTTAATTAAACGGAGGACATTATACACATCGTTTTGAAGGGAATTTGGTGCACGACATTGTTGACGAATTTAACACCACTTTATGCTGAGTGAAGGATTACCCCCTTAGTAATAATGATCAATTAGGCACAGGCAGATTCTATACTTATTGTATTAGCTGAAACACGTGAATTTACACAACCAAAAACCTGAGTGAACACGTAGTAATTTCCCAGACACCACCCCCCACCTCGCACCTCACCAATGAACAACCAAATAATGTAAACCCTGGGGAAGGAGCCTACGCTGGCCAGGTGCTCTTCCTTGTCCCGATCTCATCCATGTGATTTTTTTTTTTTTACTTCAGCTCCTTTGCATCCGAAGCTTTATTTTGGAAGCTACGCTAACTGGTGACTGAAGATAATGGTAACATGCCATCAACGTAACCTATCTTGTTTGCTCTATGACGTAACGAGGTTCACCCTCAGCGCTGGTGAACTAGGAGCACAAATAACCTGTTATACCTGCCGAACAGGTGCCCGCCACTCTTCAATTGCCAGTGGGAATTTCATTTTACTCCTGTCCGGAGCCTCACCGCCCACACGACACCCACTTCGCCCAACTCCGCCCCCCCCCAAAAAAAATATATGCTTGCTCCCGTGGTGAATTTTAGCGAAAACTGCGCAGATGACTAACTTTGCACCAATCCTTCTGCCATATTCTGCGTTTCAAACAACGATCCTTGTTGATATCTGTATTTTGACAGCTTTCAGCCTTGCCCTAATAGATGTGTTTGCACAGCCGTGAGCTGAGAACCGTAATCATTACGCTATGTCTGAATGTCCCTTTGTGCTCATGCACTGTGTTTCATTATGATGTTCCGAGCTTTGATCTCTGACATCACCCGTCCTTCACATTGCCCACTCCAGAGCACTTTCAATGGCTTCACTGGAACAGCAACTCGAAAGTCGTTCGGCAGACATTTTTGTGCTGATTGTGAAGTTGTTGAATATCATCGCTCAGGGAATAATGATCCTGGGATGTAAGATTAAAGACCCCATAACAGCTTTCACTTGAATTTAGTTCAATAATTTTCATTGAATAATCTTGTCTCAGAAACATCGATATGTAAATGTAATAGAATACCGCCAACTATTGTTTCTCTTGTGCATTTTCGCCATAAATTGTTTTATCTCTGATCAGTCTGTAGCTCTCTGTGACTCCAACCCAATATCAATTCTCAAATATTGGGATTGTTAATTGTCATTCATTAACCCACGAACATAATGGAGAACGAAACCATTATTACTCGATTCCGATGCAGCTTTAAAAAAAAAACAAAGTATAAAAACACAATAAATATCAATATAAATTTATACTATAAAATAAAACGTACAATGAGGTAGTAAAACGTCGAGTTATTTTATATACGTGGACGGAGTGTATGTACTTAAATCGCGGCTAGTTACGGGAGTATCTGAACATCAGATGACTCTGACAGAAAATGATAAAGTAATAAACCGAATTACCTCTAAAATGTGCCGACGACCAGAGCGTTAGGCGGCATAATTGCAAAGACATTTTGTACAATACATTAAACCGTTTCGAACCAATCAAACCCCACCTATCGCGACTCAGTGTCATAACGGGGGCGCTGGCGGCGGTCCCAAATGAAAGACGCAGTCACTGAAGTACAAGGAACTGGACTGGACTAGAGTTAGGGGCTCGGGGCCGGACCCGAGAACTAATCGAGGACATGACGTGGCTACAGGACAGGACATGGTTTGGGTTCTTCCAGGCTTGGCTGCGGGACAAGACGGGGCTTGGGTTCTTCCAGGCTTGGCTGCAGGACTAGACGAGGAACTCCTGCACAGCACAAAGCACATGGACAGGACGAGAACCCGAAGCCTCGACGTGGTCTTGGGAGAGCAGGAACACAAAGCCGTGGTCTTGGGAAAACAGAACACAGTGTCGGGACCCCTCCTAGGGAGCAGGACGTAGGGACGGGCTCGTACCTAGAACATAGAGAGACGGTTTCCAAGGTAGCAGCAAACGGCCGGACCTACCTAGCGAAGGCGAGGACACAAAGAGACAGTTCAAAACAACGACAGACAGTTCCTTATCTTGACATACGAAGGCTCCGGTCTTGCTCCGGCGGTAGAACTTGACAGCGATGCAGGCAAGGACGCCGACAAGGTTGCAGGCAATTCTTCCGGTCAAGGCATCAGGTAAAGGTTGCAGGCAAGGCTTCAGAAGGAAGGGGAAGGGAAAGGAAGGAAAGGGAACAGTGCAGCAGCCAGGGGCTGAATTCTGAAGCTATTTATGAAACCAGCCCAAACGAGATCAGGTGCTTCAACGGAAACCGGGGAAAACTGGAAAACCTGGAATAAGGAACGATGTACCGGAACGTGAACCGGAATGCGGACTTCACGGACCGGACCATGACAGTCAGAGAGAGATAAGTTAAGAAACATTTGGATATCTCGGCAGAAAATCTCCGTTGGTATCATTTTGAGTTTATCAGCAATTACTGAGACAGATGGAAAAAGATTCGCTTCTTTGCAGGAGAAAGTATCTCAGATATGCATTCACTGTTCATACAAAATGCTTAACCGAGCTTGAAAGAGAGTCTTACCTTGATTCGATATTTCAAAGTGCAGTTCCGTAATCTTATCTGAATTAAACGCAATTCAAGGGGCCATTTTAAGTTCAAGTTAAAGTTCACTAATTTTCATTCTTTAGTAAACAATTGTTCAGGAGAATGAAGTTTTTGTTACTCCTGATCTGATGCCGCCTATAAAGAAAACAGATTAATCATAAAAGAACATATATGACGACGTGAGATTAGCTGATCAACAGGCTGATTGTATGTACATTACGTGACATTAGGCACAGCAATATCTCTACATTTTCGTACTCATAAAGGAAATAATGTAGTTATCAGGGAGTGTGCGGTGCTGTGGGTTAATGGATGGAAGGATTACACAGCGTAGCTGCTTGTGGAAGTAGCTCTTTTTGAGTCTAGTGGTCGAGTGTTGTGAGTGGGACAAAAGTCACTAAGCAAGGTCGGGGGAATCCCTCTTGATATTGCTGGCCATTTTTCGGCACCGGTCTTTCCATAAGCCCTTCATGGGTAAGGCTGATACTGGAGATGTCTCTTATTGTGGAGCCCGCCTGTTTCAGTGGAACAGTTTCTCTCCCGTTCAGAGATACAGAATCGAAGGATTCTTTCAATTGTGCGTGAATAGAAATTCGTGTCTGTTGATGTGAAGTCCAGCTTGGCTCAATCTCCTCATGAGTTACAATCGATGCAGACCTTTCTTGAACGTGAAGGTGCTTTGGGATCATGGGAGGATATTGAATATACACTCCCGCGAGAAGAAACGGCTCACAGCTTCTACTGCTCTTGGGGTTATGTATCTGGTAGCAAGTCTCGATCTGTTCCACCTCCCCTCTGTAGGCCGTATTATCTTACTTCGTGATCAGCACAACTACCGTCTTGCATTCAGAGAACTCAATAATGTGATTTATTGTGTGTTCTGTGGTACAGTCGTATGTGGGTAGAGAGCAGAGCATTGAGCTCAGCATACAGTCCTTGGGAGACACCAGTGTTGAGGGCGATGGGGAGAGTGATGTTGGTTACATCCTAAATATCTCTCCAATGTGAACGCATTCTTTATTAGATAAAGTGCCTGACACCGCTTATAGTACTCTCACTGCTGTCTGACCAATGACTTATCAAGCCTCAGTATAACATCCTCCCCTTAAGGAACCATGGGTGACAAGTGAGGTGGAAAATCTAGTCAGGAGGAAGAAGGCAGCATACATGAGGTTTAGGAAGCAAGGATCAGATGGGCCTTTTGAGGAATATAGGGAAGCAAGAAAGGAGCTTAAGAAGAGGCTGAGAAGAGCAAGGAGGGGGCATGAGAAGGCCTTGGTGAGTAGGGTAAAGGAAAACCCCAAGGCATTCTTCAATTATGTGAAGGAAAAAAGGATGACGGGAGTGACGGTAGGACCGATTAGAGATAAAGGTGGGAAGATGTGCCTGGAGGCTGTGGAAGTGAGCGAGGTCCTCAATGAATACTTCACTTCGGTATTCACCAATGAGAGGGAACTTGATGACGGTGAGGACAATATGAGTGAGGTTGATGTTCTGGAGCATGCTGATATTAAGGGAGAGGAGGTGTTGGAGTTGTTAACATACAATAGGACGGATAACTCCCCGGGGCCTGACGGAATATTCCTCAGGCTGCTCCACGAGGCGAAGGAAGAGATTGTTGAGCCTCTGGCAAGGATCTTTATGTCCTCGTTATCCACGGGAATGGTACCGGAGGATTGGAGGGAAGCGAATGTTGTCCCCTTGTTCAAAAAAGGTAGTAGGGATAGTCCGGGTAATTATAGACCAGTGAGCCTTACGTTTGTGGTGGGAAAGCTGTTGGAAAAGATTCTTAGAGATAGGATCTCTGGGCATTTAGGGAGTCATGGTCTATTCAGGGACAGTCAGCATCGCTTTGTGAAGGGCAGATCGTGTCTAACAAGCCTGATAGAGTTTTTTGAGGAGGTAACCAGGTATATAGATGAGGGTAGTGCAGTGGTTGTGATCTATATGAATTTTAGTAAGGCATTTGACAAGGTTCCACACGGTAGGCTTATTCAGAAAGTTAGGAGGCATGGGATCCAGGGATTTTTGGCCAGGTGGATTCAGAATTGGCTTGCCTGAAGAAGGCAGAGGGTCCTGGTGGAGGGAGTACATTCAGATTGGACGATTGTGACTAGTGCTGTCCCACAAGGATCTGTTCTAGGACCTCTACCTTTCGTGAGTTTTATTAACAACCTGGATGTGGGGGTAGAAGGGTGAGTTGGCAAGTTTGCAGACGACACAAAGGTTGGTGGTGTTGTAGATAGTGTAGAGGATTGTCAAAGATTGCAGAGAGACATTGATAGGATGCAGAAGTGGGCTGAGAAGTGGCAGATGGAGTTCAACCCGGAGAAGTGTGAGGTGGTACACTTTGGAAGGACAAACTCCAAGGCAGAGTACAAAGTAAATGGCAGGATACTTGGTAGTGTGGAGGAGCAGAGGGATCTGGGGGTACATGTCCACAGATCCCTGAAAGTTGCCTCACAGGGGGATAGGGTAGTTAAGAAAGCTTATGGGGTGTTAGCTTTCATAAGTCGAGGGATAGAGTTTAAGAGTCGCGATGTATTGATGTATTGATAAAACTCTGGTTAGGCCACACTTGGAGTACTGTGTCCATTTCTGGTCGCCTCACTATAGGAAGGGTGTGGAAGCATTGGAAAGGGTACAGAGAAGATTTGCCAGGATGCTGCCTGGTTTAGAGAGTATGCATTATGATCAAAGATTAAGGGAGCGAGGGCTTTTCTCTTTGGAGAGAAGGAGGTGTACAAGATAATAAGAGGAATAGATAGAGTGGATAGCCAGCGCCTCTTCCCCAAGGCACCACTGCTCAATACAAGAGGAGATGGCATTAAGGTAAGGGGTGGGAAGGTCAAGGGGGATATTAGAGAAAGGTTTTTTACTCAGAGAGTGGTTGGTGCGTGGAATGCACTGCCTGAGTCAGTGGTGGAGGCAGATACACTAGTGAAATTTAAGAGACTACTAGACAGGTATATGGAGGAATTTAAGGTCGGGGCTTGTATGGGAGGCAGGGTTTCAGGGTCGGCACAACATTGTGGGCCGAATGGCCTGTACTGTGCTGCACTATTCTATGTTCTATGTTTACACTTTAGTCCACACAAGATGAATGCAAACATTTCATACCGGCTGATTTGATATACCTGCGGAGAAAAACTTGTGAAGTTTTGAAGATGTTCATGAAGACGTCAGTGAACTAGGATATACATTGCCTGCGTGGGATTTTGACGTCCGGCAACCTTACAAGAACTGCTTCCATGCAAACTCCTTGTCATGTCTGCCGCTGCAGCTGATAAGTAGGCGTCTACCATGAAGGCGTTTTGTAGACGGGTACTGGGTCTATACAGGGTCCTTCTCATGTCTGCGACTGCTCCGTACAGTGGCTGCGCATTTGGAAGGCGTTATGTTGACGGGGACTCGCTCTCTGCAGACTTTTTCTCATGTCTGTCGCTGCAGACAGTGGTTGCGCACCTGGATGGCGTGATGTTGCTTCCCTCGGTGTGTGCAAATTATTTTTTTAGAGATTCGGGAGGGATGCCTGACTGGAACATTCGACGCCATTTTTTCCTCGTGTCGCCAATAATGCCCTGATGCCCAGCTACATAGCGTTATCAGAAAGGTGCTCCCGTTTATTGAAGTTGTGTTAGACAGTCTGTGCCATTTTGCTACTCTGAGAATTATTTTGATTCCAGACAAAGTCAGCGTATATTCGGACCTGCCGTGCGGCCTGGCCTTTCGCTATCCCCAGGAACGGCCTTGACATGCTGCCGTCGGAGGAAAGCCTGCGCACTCGAACCATCCCCTCTATCATTCTCTGTGCCTCTTTCACTCTCTCAGCTGATCGAGAGTGACAGCCAGTCGGTCCTCTAAACGGGAGGCTTGGAGAAGCAACGCTGTAGACCGTAACATCAAAAAGATAGTGTCTGGTTCTGGAGTATCGGAATGATAGAGCGGAGGAAGGGGAAAATAGAAATAAATCTAAGATAGTGAGCAGTAAAGATGTCAGGAAAGACAGGCAGGTGATGGGGCATATGTGTAGCCATTGGGATGAGTTGCAGTGCAATAAAGTTGCAGTGAAATCAAAGCAAAAAGTATCAAATACTGGTCTTAAGGTGTTGTACTTAAATGCACGCAGCATAAGGAATAAGGTGGATGATGTTGTTGTACAGCTCCAGATTGGCAGGTATGATATTATGGCCATCACTGAGACCTGGCTAAAGGATGCATGTCTCTGGGAGCTGAACGTCCAAGGATACACGGTGTATCAGAAGGATAGGAAGGTAGGCAGAGGGGGAGGTGTGGCTTTATTGGTAAGAAATGATATTAAATCATTAGAAAGAGGTGATATAGGATCGGAAGGTGCAGAATCTTTGTAGGTTGAGCTAAGGAATAGCAGGGGTAAAAGGACCCTGATGGCAGTTATTTATAGGCCTCCAAACAGCTGCAGGGATGTGGACTACAAATTACAACTGGAAATAGAAAAGGCTTGTCAGAAGGGCAGTGTTATGATAATTGTGGGGGATTTTAACATGCGAGTGGATTGGGAAAATCAGGTCGGCACTGGATCTCAAGAGAGAATTTGTAGAATGTCTGCGAGATGGCTTTTTAGAACAGCTTGTTGTTGAGCCCACTAGGGGATCGGCTGTACTGGATTGGGTATTGTGTAATGAACCGGAGGTGATTGGAGAGATTGAGGTGAAGGAACCCTTAGCAGGCAGTGATCATAACATGATTGAGTTCACTGTGAAATTAGAAAAAGAGAAGCCGAATTCTGATGTGTCGGTGTTTCAGTGAAGTAAAGGAAATTACAGTGGCATGGGAGAGGAACTGGCCAAAGTTGACTGGAAGGAGACGCTGGCGGGAAAGACGGCAGAGCAGCAGTGGCTGGAGTTTATGTGAGAAATGAGGAATGTGCAAGACAAGTATATTCCAAAAAAGAAGAAATTTTCGAGTGGAAAAAGGATGCAACCTTGGTTGACAAGAGAAGTCAAAGCCAAAGTTAAAGCAAAGGAGAGGGCATGCAAGGAAGCAAAAATTAGTGGGAAGACAGAGGATTGGGAAGTTTTTAAAACCTTACAAAAGGAAACCAAGAAGGCCATTAAGAGAGAAAAGATTAACTATGAAAGGAAACTAGCAAATAATATCAAAGAGGATACTAAAAGCTTTTTCAAGTATATAAAGAGTAAAAGACAGGTGAGAGTAGATATAGGACCGATAGAAAATGATACTGGAGAAATTGTAATGGGAGATGAGGAGATGGCAGAGGAACTGAACAAGTATTTTGCATCAGTCTTCACTGAGGAAGACAGCAGGATACCGGACACTCAAGGGTGGCAGGGAAGAGAAGTGTGCACAGTCACAATTACGACAGAGAAAGTACTCAGGAAGCTGAATAGGCTAAAGGTCAATAAATCTCCTGGACCAGATGGAATGCACCCTCGTGTTCTGAAGGAAGTAGCTGTGGAGATTGCGGAGGCATTAGCGATGATCTTTCAAAAGTCGATAGATTCTGGCATGGTTCCGGAAGACTGGAAGATTGCAAATGTCACTCCGCTATTTAAGAAGGGGGCAAGGAAGCAAAAAGGAAATTATAGACCTGTTAGCTTGACGTCGGTGGTTGGGAAGTTGTTGGAGTCGATTGTCAAGGATGAGGTTACAGAGAACCTGGAGGCATATGACAAGATAGGCGTGAGGAGCATGGATTTGTGAAAGGAAAATCATGTCTGACGAATCTCATAGAATTTTTTGAGGATGTAACTAGTAGAGTGGATAGGGGAGAACCAGTGGATGTGGTATATTTGGATTTTCAGAAGGTTTTTGACAAGGTCCCACACAGGAGATTAGTGTGCAAACTTAAAGCACACGGTATTGGGGGTAAGGTATTGGTGTGGGTGGAGAGTTGGTTAGCAGACAGGAAGCAAAGAGTGGGAATCAACGGGACCTTTTCAGAATGGCAGGCGGTGACTAGTGGGGTACCGCAAGGCTCAGTGCTGGGACCCCAGTTGTTTACAATATATATTAATGTCTTGGATGAGGGAATTAAATGCAGCATCTCCAAGTTTGCGGATGACACGAAGCTGGGTGGCAGTGTTAGCTGTGAGGAGGATGCTAAGAGAATGCAGGGTGACTTGGATAGGTTGGGTGAGTGGGCAAATTCATGGCAGATGCAATTTAATGTGGATAAATGTGAAGTTATCCACTTTGGTGGCAAAAATAGGAAAACAGATTATTATCTGAATGGTGGCCGATTAGGAAAAGGGGAGGTGCAACGAGACCTGGGTGTCATTATACACCAGTCATTGAATGTGGGCATGCAGGTACAGCAGGCGGTGAAAAAGGTGAATGGTATGCTGGCATTTATAGCGAGAGGATTTGAGTACAGGAGCAGAGAGGTACTACTGCAGTTGTACAAGGCCTTGGTGAGACCACACCTGGAGTATTGTGTGCAGTTTTGGTCCCCTAATCTGAGGAAAGACATCCTTGCCATAGAGGGAGTACAGAGAAGGTTCACCAGATTGATTCCTTGGATGGCAGGACTTTCATATGAAGAAAGACTGGATGAACTGGGCTTGTACTCGTTGGAATTTAGAAGATTGAGGGGGGATCTGATTGAAACGTATAAAATCCTACAGGGATTGGACAGGCTAGATGCAGGAAGATTGTTCCCGATGTTGGGGAAGTCCAGAACAAGGGGTCACAGTTTGAGGATACAGGGGAAGCCTTTTAGGACCGAGATTAGGAAAAACTTCTTCACACAGAGAGTGGTGAATCTGTGGAATTCTCTGCCACAGGAAACAGTTGAAGCCAGTTCATTGGCTATATTTAAGAGGGAGTTAGATATGGCCCTTGTGGCTACGGTGGTCAGGGGATATGGAGGGAAGGCTGGGGCGGTGTTCTGAGTTGGATGATCAGCCATGATCATAATAAATGGCGGTGCAGGCTCGAAGGGCCGAATGGCCTACTCCTGCACCTATTTTCTATGTTTCTGTAGGCAGAACTCAGCATGGATTCCTTAAAGGAAAATCCTGCCTGACAAACCTATTACAATTTTTTGAGGAAATTACCAGTAGGCTAGACAAGGGAGATGCAGTGGATGTTCTATATTTGGATTTTCAGAAGGCCTTTGACAAGGTGCCACACATGAGGCTGCTTAACAAGATAAGAGCCCATGGAATTACAGGAAAGTTACATACGTGGATAGAGCGTTGGCTGATTGGCAGGAAACAGAGAGTGGGAATAAAGGGATCCTATTCTGGTTGGCTACCGGTTACCAGTGGTGTTCCACAGGGATCAGTGTTGGGGCCGCTTCTTTTTACATTGTACATCAACGATTTGGATTATGGAATAGATGGCTTTGTGGCTAAGTTTGCTGACGATACGAAGATAGGTGGAGGGGCCGGTAGTGCTGAGGAAACGGAGAGTCTGCAGAGAGACTTGGATAGATTGGAAGAATGGGCAGAGAAATGGCAAATGAAGTACAATGTTGGAAAGTGTATGGTTATGCACTTTGGCAGAAAAAATAAACGGGCAGACTATTATTTAAATGGGGAAAGAATTCAAAGTTCTGAGATGCAACGGGACCTCGTAGAGGATTCCCTTAAAGTTAACCTTCAGGTTGAGTCGGTAGTGAAGAAGGCAAATGCAATGTTGGCATTCATTTCCAGAGGAATAGAGTATAGGAGCAGGGATGTGATGTTGAGGCTCTATAAGGCGCTGGTGAGACCTCACTTGGAGTACTGTGGGCAGTTTTTGTCTCCTTATTTAAGAAAGGATGTGCTGACGGTGGAGAGGGTACAGAGAAGGTTCACTAGAATGATTCCAAGAATGAGAGGGTTAACATATGAGGAACATTTGTCCGCTCTTGGACTGTATTCCTTGGAGTTTAGAAGAATGAGGGGAGACCTCATAGAAACATTTCAAATGTTAAAAGGCATGGACAGAGTGGATGTGGCAAAGTTGTTTCCCATGATGGGGGAGTCTAGTACGAGAGGGCATGACTTCAGGATTGAAGGGCGCCCATTCAGAACAGAAATGTGAAAACATTTTTTTAATCAGAGGGTGGTGAATCTATGGAATTTGTTGCCACGGGCAGCAGTGGAAGCCAAGTCATTGGGTGTATTTAAGGCAGAGATTGATAGGTATCTGAGTAGCCAGGGCATCAAAGGTTATGGTGAGAAGGCGGGGCAGTGGGACTAAATAGGATAAAATGGATCAGCTCAATATAAAATGGTGGAGCAGACTCGATGGGCCGAATGGCCTACTTCTGCTCCTTTGTCTTATGGTCTTATGGTTCCGCTCACGGTTTGCAGTGGTTGAGGGGTTGGGGATGTGGGTGGGAGAGCCTGTGTGAGATACGCAAGTGCTCGGTTATGGTCTGTAGTTTTTTGATGTACTGCAGATCAAGTTGGCTTTGTTACTCTAAAAGTGCAGACCATTGAAGTGAACGGGAAGAGTTCCGGTCCTTTGGAACTGCGGAGGATGGGAGTGAATGGGAAGGGTATGGGGCCACAGGGAGCCTGGACCGTTGGACCGAATGGAAAGGGTTGGTGCCCCATGTGAGTGCAGACGGTGAGAGTGAATGGGAAGGAGTGGGTTCGAAATGCGTATCTAGACCGTGAGAGTGAGTGGGATGGTGTGGGATCACTTTGTGTATGCGGGCGGTGAGAGTCAATGGGAGTGCGGATAGGGGGAGTGCATGGGAAGGGGTGTGGTGCCGCTGTGAGTGTGCATGGTGGGAATGGATGGTAAAGGGTGGGGTTTCGCTAGGAGTCAAGTGAAAGTGAATGCAAGTGTATGGCGTCCCGTTAGAAGTGTGGTCTGAGAGGTTGGGAATGTATGTGGTCCCTTGTAACAAAATAATTATCTTCGATTCCATCCATTGATACTTCTCAACGCTCAAAGTCAAATGAGATTGTTATCCGCTAAGTTTCTGCGATCCACCTGTACACCTCTGCACGTCTGTGTCCCCCTCACTCACTCCTCGTTTTCGTGATATGACTCATTCCTCTGTTACCGCTTCTCCACCCGCGTGTCCCAGACGTGACAGAGATGGTAAATATTCAAGGGGTATGCTCATTCTGCCATTTCTGGAGCTTCCTTGCTCTCCAAAGTCCTCTGTTACATGGCCGCTCCGCCTTATATTTATATTTATCTCTCTCTCTCTGTCTCTCTCTCTCTCCCTCTCTCCTCCATACCCCTGCCTCCGGGACGCCACCTTCTCCTTCCCCCTGCTTGCTGAACGCTCCTCTCTATCCTTACCTCCTCTCCTCTCGTCAAGTGTCTTTGGATACCAAAGTATATTTGCAGCTATAGAAAGAGCAAAAGGGTGACGATTGAGAGGCAACATGGCGAATTAAGAAATGGTGGACGATTTTTATAAGTATTCTGAGTCACTTTTAACCGTGGCAGACACCATCATGGTGTGAGATATTAAAAAATGTCAGCGGACAGGATTGAATTAGTTGCTATTAATAATGGTTCAATGGTTCAATTTAGAATGTACTTCGGAAGATGAAATGTCTGAAGGGAGATATGTCACCTGGACTACACCCCAGGGCTCTGAAAGAGGTAGCTGAAGAGACTATGGAAGCATTGGCAGTGATCCATTATGAATCAGTAGATTCTGGAATGGTTACTGAGGACTGGAAAATTGCAATCGGCACTTCAATCCTCAGGGAGACGAAAACAGGAAATTATACGCCAGTTAACCTGACTTCAGCGGTTCAAAAATGATGGAGTACATTCTTCAGAATGGAGTTTAACGATACTTGGAGGCGCATGATGAAATAGGCGAAATATACAAATACATTGTGCCCTTAAGTAGAAATCTTGCCTGGCAGATCTGTTGTAATTCTTTGAAGAAATAGCAGGCAGTACATACCTTGGGACGGTCAGATAAGAAGTAACGGTATTACAGGAAAGATGGCAGCAGGGATAGAATCACAAACAAGGGAAATTCCGCAGATGCTGGAAATAAAAGTAAGGCACATGCTATGCTGGAGGAGCTCAGCATGCCAAGCAGCATATGTGGAAAATGGTAAACAGTTGACGTTTTGGGCCAAGGCCCTTCATTGGAACTGGAACAAAAAAGCTGGAAATTCAGCGGAAGCAGGTGGTGGCGGGGATGTTCAAGGTAGTAAGTGATAGGTGATACCAGGAGATGGGGAGAGGTGAAGTAAAGAGCTGGGAACTCGACTGATGAAAGTGATAAGGGTTCGATAAGTGGAAATTTGATAGGAGGGAACATAGGCGAAAGGGAAGGGTGATGCACAGTAGATGGCAGCTCTTGGCCAGGTAAGGAGATAAGAGGGAATCCAGGTAAGGGAATAAGAGGGAAGAGAGGGAAATTGGAAGGGGCAGTGATAATGGTACGATGAGTAGAAGTTCATGCCATCAGGTTGGCGGCTACGCCGACGGAATATAATATGTTGATACTCCACTCTGAGTGTGACTTATCCCAGATATAGAGGAGGCTAAGAACTGAAGCGTCGTTCATGCCCAGGTTGGAGGCATGAATAGAAGAATGGCTGAATATCAGGATGCATAGATTGTGCATAAAACTGGATCTTTCTGTTTGGCTGTCGGGAACTAGTGGTGTTCCGCAAGGGTGTCGGTATTGGAACCACGTTTTCTGTCACACGGATTTGATTGTTTTGTGGCAAAGTTTCCATGTGATACAAAAATAGGTGGAGAGGCGGGTGGTGTCGACAGAGCAGGACGACTGCAGAAGGACTTAGAAGACTGGGAAAACGGGTAAAAACTGTGGCAGATGGAATACTGTATCGTGGAATATATGGCCATGAATTTTGGTAGAACGAATAAAGGCATAGACTACTTTCTAAACGGGGAGAAAATTCAATAATCAGTGGTGAAAAAGGACTAGGGAGTCTTTGTGCAGGATTCTGTAACGTGTAACCTGCAGGTTTATCTGTGGCAAGGAAGACAAATGCAATATTAACATTCATTTCAAGAGCACCAGAATATTGAAGCAATGATATAATGCCGAAGATTTATAAGACATTGAGCAAACCACACATGGAATATTGTGAGCTGTTGTTGGTATTCCAGTGACCCAATCGAATCCGCACTGTCAGACGACGTAGCTTACCGGTCTGTAAGTGAGATTCAAAAAGGAGCATTCTCGGACTTCCGGCATTGTCCACCAGCTCAATTGAATCGCGATTCATTAGAAAGCTCAAATGAAAATGAAGTAGGGACAAGCGAAGCGGCCATTGTGTGAGTGGTGAGAGTGGGAACGTTTTCATTCCTTGTACTTCGGCGAAAATTATCTTGGGCGAGTTTAATATCTGGTAAGTTTCCTCTCTATTTTTCATCTGTTCGTACATAGTAAGGACAGTCAGAATGGCCCAGGGGCTGTGCTGTGTTCTTTGGCAGAGATGTGGGAATTCCGGGAGACCTCCATCTTCCCTGATAACCACACTTGTACCAGGTGCATCTCTTCAGACAACGTGTTAAGAAACTGGAACTGCAGCTCGATGGTCTTCGGCACATACGTACAACTGAGGATGTGATCGATCAGAGCTGCAGGGAGGTAGTTACGCCTAAGTTGCAGGAGTCAGGTACCTGGCTGAATGTCAGGATATGGAAAACAATTGGGGAGCTGGTGCAGAGTAACCCAGTGGTTGTTCCTCTCAATAATCAGTATACCACGTTATATTGTTGGTGTTTGGGGAGAACTACAGGGGGAAGCCACAGCAACTGAGTCTAGCTGGTGGCTCACAAGGGAGGGATCTGGGGCGTGGAGAGCAGATGACTGCAGTATTTTTATGGGATTCCGTAGTAAGAGGAGTAGGCACGAGATTCTGTGGGCGTGATAAATACACTAGGACAGTATGTTACCTGCCAGGTCCCAGGATCAGGTATATCTCGGACGGGTATATAGCATTCTAAAGGAGAAATGGTGAGCAGCCAAAACGCTTGGTACATATTGGCGTCAGTGACATAGGTGCAGAAGGGCAAGGGGTCCTAAAAAGAGAAATTTGCAAACTATGTGGATAGACAAAAACATGACCAGTGTAATCATCTTTTGATTCCCGCAAATGCCACGCGCTGATAAGGCCAAGAATAGGATGATCTGGCAAATTGAACGTTTGGCTGAGGAACTGGTGCAAAAGGTAAGGGTTCAGCTTTCTTGCTCAGTGGGATAGCTCCCACCTCTTTTGGCCTCTGCAATAGGACCGGCTGCACCGGAACTGGAGACAGACTAATATCCTTGTTTGCAGATTTGCTAGAACAGTCAGGGAGTGTTTAAAACTCATTTGGCAGTGGTGATTGGAAATGAGTGATATGACTGCAAAGGGGCAGTTAGTATACAAGCAGGATGGGAGTTATCCCACCATAGGAAGGACGGCGATGCTTTAGAGAGAGTGCAGATGAGATTTACCAGAAATTTGTCTGTATCCGAGGGCATGTGCTATAGCGAATGGTTGGAGAAACTTTTGTTACTTTCTCCACAGCCGTGGAGGCTGATAGGAGACACGACAGATGTGTATACAATTATAAGCGACACAGAGTAGACAGAGAGTATCTTTTTTCCCCAGGATAAAATTATCAATTAGCATTGCATACGTATTCAAGTTGTGTGAGGTGTGAGGGGCATTTTTTCCAGAGTAGTGGGTGTCTGGAATGCACTGCCCAGGCTGGTGGCAGAGGGAAATGCATTATGGACTGTTAAGACATGTTAAGATAGGCACACTTGTACGGTAATTGGAGGAAAGTTTATGGGAAATATCAGAGGCAGGTTAAATAATTATAGTGAGTAATGCATGCCGAGGGTATTAGCTTAGACAGATGCATTAGGCATATTTAAGGAACTCTCAGATGGGCACATGGATAGATTTAAGATGGAGAGTTACAATCTGTGCTTAGAATAGTGGAAGGAAGGAGCGCCGTAACCACCACCAAAAATTCCACCTTCCTTCCGTTAACTGGCAGGTCATCATCGGGCTAGTCGTGGCGCCTGTTGATCTCCCCCGCCGCTACTCAGCGTTACATGAAGCCATTGGAACGGTATGTGGATTGTCATGTGGGCAGCTGATGCATATTAAAAGTCCTGGATATGCAACCATTAACAACAGGCTGATGATCTCTGAAGAGTATTGATGATGGGTAGGGTCGCCAGTCATGTAGAGATAATTCCCAGAAGAATGCAATGGCAAAGCACTTCTGCAGAAGTAAAAAATGCCAAGAAGAATAATGGCCAAAGACCACGATAGCCCACGTGATACGACGCGGCACATAATGACGATGAAGAGGAGGAAGTGATCAAACTATGGAAGAATGCAGCCTTTATTTTGGGAGAGACATAATAAATTAAAATGTATCGGTGCTGTTGAACAATAAGAATTACAGAGGCATGATAGATGAACTCCCGAAGTTAACTGGGAAAAGACACAAGTCGTAATAACGGTGGAACAGCAATAGCTAGAGTTCCCCGGAGCAATTCAGAGGGTGATGCTTAGATATATCACAAAGATGTAGTCTTATTCAAAAGGAAGCATTAGGCAACTAGGACAGACAAGGGAGGTCCAGGAAAGTACAAAAACAAAAGACGGCAAAACTTAATGGGAAGTTAGAGGAATGGGAAGTTTTAAACACCAACGGAAGACAATTAAAAAAATGATTCGGAGAGGAATGATCAAATATGAAGGTAAGCTAGCGAGTAATATAAAAGACCCTATTTTCTGATTTTAAAAAGTGTAAAGAGAGGCGGGAGTGGGTATCGTACCGTGGGAAAATGATGCTGGGGAGGTTGGATTATCGGTGGAGGGGGAGGGAGTCGGAGAAATATTGGATGATCTTAAATGCAATTTCCATCTGTTTCCACTGCGGAAAAATACAGCGGAATGTCAGAAGGTCTAGAGTGCCATGCGACGAAGTGAGTGTAATTGCAATTACGAAGGAGAAGAGAAGCGAAGCGAACTGGGTGGTGGTGCTGGGGGAATGGGAAAAGATTGAAAACCATTGCGAGATCTGTGGAGCAGAATGAATAAAGGATCGGGAAGGGTTTAGGGTCTGGAAGCGAGTAGTGGGGGGGGGCGGGAGGACAGAAGTCAGAGAATGTGCATGGAGGTTAGATGTCAGGGACAGGTACAAGGAGACTGCGAGCGTAGCGGGGTCAATACGGCGCTCGGTGGAGCCATGAGAGAGCTGGAGGTGAGGGCAAGGAGTGCAAGGGTCCATTTGTATGGTAGAATGTGGCAAACCCGGAGCGGTGAGCGAGAAGAGTGCGCGGATGCCAGAATGAGGAGGGAGGGGGTGACGTGTGGGAGGGAGCAGAGGTGGGGTGAGAGTGAGGGGAACGCGAGGATTTGGGTAAGGACAGAATGGGGAGGAGGTGTTGGTTGATCGAGGAGACTGAGTGAGGAAGAGGCACGAGAGAGTGTGGGTTAAGAGGGGGACGAGTTTTGACTGATCACCCTCAGTTTGGAGTGAAACGCTGCCACGCCAGTGTAAGGATCTCTGGACCACTGTTGTATTAGGGTGAGCGGGTCAGCAGTAACTTCAGATCACTGTTTCTCCTCCAATAGGATTCAGATTCAAAGTGAAGAAAGGATGTTACAGCAGTTTATTGATTTCATCATGACAAATGTAAACTCAACAACATGTGACCTGCTAACGTGCGAAAATAAATAATCTGCTCCCGATTCACTCACAGGCACATACAATTAACTGAGAGGCGATAACGACCACCATCACTCTGCATCAGGGAAATGATGGCCACAAAATCTCACTTGAGTGCAGTCTCCGAGGACACTGCAGATCCAGGGTCACCGAGGCTTTTGTCAATTTATCATCATTGTAAATGAACGTAGAAGCATAGAAGCACAGAAAATCTACAGCACAATTCGGACCACAGAGTTGTGCGGAACATGTCCCTACCTTAGAAATTACTAGGCTTACTTATGGACCTCTATTTTACTAAGCTCCATGTCCCTATCTAAAAGTCTCTTAAAAGGCCCTATCGTATCCGCCTCCACCACAGTTGCCTGCAGCCCATTCCAAGCACTCACCACTCTGTGTGTAAAAAACTTACCCCTGACATCTCCTCTGTACCTACTCCCCAGCACCTTAAACTTGTGTCTCCTTGTGGCAACCATTTCAGCCCTGGGAAAAAAAAAGCCTCTGACTATCCACACGATCAATGCCCCTCATCATCTTATACACCTCTATCAGGTCACCTCTCATCCTCCATCGCTCCAAGGAGAAAAGGTCGAGTTCACTCAATCTATTCTCATAAGGCATGCTCCCCAATCCAGGTAACATCCTTGTAAATCTCCTCTGCATCCTTTCTATGGCTTCCCCATCCTTCCTGTAGTGAGGCGACCAGAACTGAGCACAGTACTCCAAGTGGGGTCTGACCAGGGTCTCAGATAGCTGCAACATTATCTCTCGGCCTCTCAGTGTAAAAGACTACAGAATATACTGTCTTTAGCAAAGTGAGCAAACTAATTCTCTGCAGGATATTTCCAGCCCGGCACACTGGTGGACCAGGCTGAGCTCCTACCTGGGCTCTTCCCGTTTGTGTAATTATCCAACAACCACAGGCCCCACCCCCTTCCAAAGAAACCAAGAGACGGCATCTAATGAGTTAAGTCTGGAGGGTCGTCATTAAATAAATGGATGGCTGTTAAATGGCTGGGGGAGTATGAGATCAGCCAAAATGTCCCCATTCCGCGAGTGGTGATGTTGACACATTCAGTTTTCACAGCATCACTGCCAGTCCGGGTCTGGAATCCTGCAGAGACATCAGTTCCTTCTTCCCGGTCTCACTGAACTGATTTCTCCAAAGCCTGAAACAGATTGAAGAATAAAGAGGGAATAAACAGGTTACACAAGAGTGTCAGTAATGGGGAACTGGGTTAATTCTTTAGCAACAGTCACAGAAAAATATCGGAAGAAACCACACGGCTTTGCTGATATTTTATCACATTGAGCATTAACAGAAACACTCACCCTATCCACACCAGTCTCAGGAGGTTCAGTACGAGACGGCGGAGAGCGGGGACAGATTGGTCTGTGAGCCAGTTGAAGCTCAAGTTCAGTGCATTCAGTGATTGGATTGTACTGAGAGCGGAGACGAGTTCTTCGGCACCGGAATCTCTGAGACCGACATTGTACAGCCTGGAGATGAGACAGAATGATGGTGAAGGACACAGAAAGACAAGAGACGGCAAAAGTACCTATTGTTTGTCAGTAACATAATTACTGATCACATTCATGTTCAGTGACTGACACATGATGACTGGAAACACGATCTCCCACAGTTTGGTACTCACCACAACTTCTGTATTTTACACACCCGGTTGGTCAGAGCTGCAGACAGCAGTTTCACTCCTGGATCTCCCAGAGTATTCTCCCCAAGTCTAATATGATCAGAGAAGTCGATGAAGTAAGTGATTGAAACGTGGGTGTAAGAGGATTTCAACACTCGGCCACTTCAGGAAACACCAAACCCCTCAGAAAATCACTGGTCAATTCCCTCACCGTCAATGTTCCTGACTGACCATCTCCAGATCATTAATATGTGTAAACCTGTAAATACCCCAATTCCCAATATCAGATCTGTCTACCGCATTTCCCCTTCACCCTGTGGGAATTCTCTTCCCTATTCCCCTCAACTGAGAGGGTCAGAGGATCAGGGGTGAAAGGTGAGACAATGTGCATGGGTAATGGAGAAAGAGAACCCTAACAGAAGATACTAAATAAGAAGGGAGATCCACACAGGAGGGAAGTGATGGGGATGAAGATCCAACATGATGAAGGAGAATGGGGCAGAGAGATCCGACAGCAGAACGATGGATGTGGAACAGAGAACCCACGGGACAAAACAGGATAGGAAAGGGGGTTTCCAAGGAGAAGGAGGAATGGGAACAGAGATTGCACATGAGGAAGAGGGCATGAGAAAGAGATCCGGCAGGTGCAAGGGGAATGGGGATAAGAGACCCCACAGGAGGAAAGGAGCAGTGGGGATGAGAGGTCGCACAGGAGGAAGGGGATGGGAAAGAGAGATCCCAAAGGAATAGGGATTGGGTTGAGAGATCACACAGGAGGAAGAGGGATGGAGAAGTGAGATTCCACAGAAGGAAGGTAGATGGGGAAGAGAGCTCACACAAGAAGTTAGGTGGGGAGATCCCACAGAAAAAGGGGGATGGGGAAGAGGGATCCCACATAATCATGGCGATGTAATTCGACAGGAGAATGTTGATGGGTATGACAGATCGCTAGAAGAAGGCAGCATGGAGAAGAGGATGATGCATAAGGGGATGGGGAAGAGAGATCCCACAGAAAGAAGGGGGTGAGGAAGAGAGATCTAACCGGAGCGAGGGGGATAATAAAAAGTCTAACAGGAGGAAGGGGGTTATGAAACAGACTTCTTTTACGAGGAAGAAAATGGGGAAGAGGCACCTCACAAGAGGGAGGAGGATTGGGAAGATAGATCCACACAGTAGGAAGATGGACCATGAATAGTGATCATTACAGGAGCATTAGGGATGGGAAGGGAGATCCAATCCGAGATAGGAAGACTGGGAAGAATGGCCTAACAGGAGGAGGACGATAGGGAGGAGAGCTCCCACAGAAGGAAGTGGGATGAGTAAACAAGACCCCACACTAGGATGGGGAAGGGAAAGAGAGACCCGATAGAAGGTGGGATGGTAAAGAGAGATCCCCCAGAAGGAAGGTCGATGGGGAAGAGTGTTTCTTACAGGCAGTTCTGATGGGGAAGATAGAGGTCTCTCTCACAGAGGTATATCTCTCTTTCTCACTGGGGAAGTATCTTGCTCCCCTTCACAATGAAGGCAAGAAGCTCCGAACAAGCTGTTGCAGTCAGTGTGGGTCTGGGTGTGAGTAACAGTGAGAAGGAACGTTGTCAATTGATGTGTCACAGGCAGCGAGAAACATGACTATTCCTGTGATTTACTACCATGAAACCAACGGCCGTTTTTCGCTGATCAGATGAATTCTCCAACAACCAATCACAAGAAACCACAGAACCCACTCATCGGGAGAATTACTGAACGATCCTGGGCCATTTGTCACAATTCTTCACAATTTGTTTTACTATAGTTTTACCCATATTCCTTTACATTGAATCAACACAATGGAACAGTTACACTGTTCAGAATGACTCATAAATTAAGTTACCTCAACTTCCTGCATTTGTGCAGCCCAGGTCCCAGACGCTGAATTCCATCACTCTGAATTTGGCAGCGAGTGAGGTCGAGGTATTTTATTGCACCACACATACCAATGAGATGAGACAGGACTGCACAGTCAATCGGGGTCAGACGCATTTCACTGAATGAAAACTTTTGCACAGATCTCAGTGTGGATCGAGTCAGTCTACGATTCTGAGACTCAAACAGGTAGTGCAATGTTGTCAGGAGGCTCCTTTTACCAGCTTCACTCTCTGTGTTTCCACTCTGGCTTTTAACCTCTTCCTTCACCCAGTCAATCACCCGGCTGGTTGTTTGCTGAGAAAATGGACCCAGAAACTCCACCAGGCTGTGAGCTGTCATTGGGGCGGAGAGACCAGCAGCAAAACGAAGAAACACCTCAAATCGCCCATATGTTGAGTTGTGGGCTTTCGTGAGGAATTTCAGAATATCCCCGGGATACGGATTCAGGAATTTTGCGAGTGCAGCTATAAACTCTTGGATGCCGATGTGTTGGAATGTGTACACCACGCTCCCGGCAGAATCCTGTCTCTCAAAAAGCTCCATTAGAAGTCCAGAGAGGAATTGGGAAGGCAGCAGATTGTTAGTTATCAAATCTTCATCTATAAACACAGTCTTCCTCCTGGACACTCCTGTGAATGCCAACTGACCGACTCTAAGCAACACATCACGGGCGTTTTCAATCTCACCACTGTACTTTTTCAGAATGTTGTAAATATAGTAGCAATACAGCTGGGTAATGGTCTTGGGAGCTTGGTGCGGATCCATGTCTCGTTCTGTGAAGAAGGGCCCCAGTGCTAGAGCGAGGATACCGCAGCAGGAGGGGCTGTAGCTCATGGTGTACAGGATCTCGTTCTCCTCCACGTGTTTGAAAACAGCTGCTGCCACCGTCTGATCTTCAAAATGCCGCATGAAATATCTGTTTCTTTCCTCACCAACAAATCCCTTGATTTCAGCCCAGATACCGATCCCTGCCTTTTCCAATAAATCTAACGCAGTGGGTCGGGTGGTCACCAGCACTGAACACCCTGGGAGCAGCTTGTGCTGGATTAAACTGTACACAATGTCAGACACTTCACATCGCCACTCGGGATCTGGGCACTGGTGCTGAGGTTCAGTGTATCTTCGACTGTCAGTGAAGTCGATCCTGTGTTTGAATTCATCCAAACCATCGAATATAAACAGCAGTCCCTTTGGATTTTTCAAGACCTCTCTCAGGATCTTTCCAAAGTAAGGATACTGATGCAGAATCAATTCCCTCAGGTTTATTCTGCAGTTAATTGAGTTTAAATCCCGGAATTTGAAACTGAAGACAAATTGGAATTTGTGGTATATTTTCCCTGTGGCCCAGTCATAGACAAGCTTTTGTACCATTGTTGTTTTCCCGATTCCTGCAACTCCGGCCACCGCTGTTGAACACCCAGATATGGATTTACTCCGGGAAAAGCTGCTTTGGAATAACTGATCAGTCCGGATCTTTTCCATCTCTCTGTGGACATGTTTCCCCCTCCACTCCTCCTGATCTCTACCTCTTGCCAGCAGTTCATTGTCTACCAGTCTCCGATCTCGAACACTGGAAATGACCGTGAGCTCAGCGTATTGATCAACCAGCTGGAAAATCTTCTCCCTCGTCAGGATCGCGTTCACTCTGAATGTTTCAGTCTGCACCCGCAGAGTCTCTTTGTGTTTCTGTTGAACATCTTCCATGGGAACAGAGGACATAGTCAAAATGTTAAATGGCTACTCTGGCAAAGAACTTTCTAACTGCATTTCAACATTCTGTGTTTGAGATTACATGAATTAATTCAATGTTTCCACGGATATTAGGTCAGAAAATAACATTTTCAGGGACACCTGAAACAACTGCGATGGATGTCCCAGCAAATATCGATTCCTCATAGTCTTCTACTAATTCGTTGTGAAGGTGAACATCCCCCTGATATCCCATTGCAATCCCGCCTGCACTGCTGTGGACGTTTCCCTTTTCAACAACATGTCACCATTTTGTAAGCACTGCTTGCATCATTAATAGATTTATGTTATTTTTGATCTGGTGTGGAAAGATTGAGAGCAAGACTCCGTGTATTTTGGCAAAGCTGCACAGTTGGGATTCACAGATGTCCACAGCTCAGTGCATGAAAACAGGAGCAGAATATGTATGAAGTAGTCAAAAAGGGCAGCATCTGTGGAGAGATTTACGGAGGTTTCTATCGATAACACATGGGAAGGACAAGTCAGATAATTGGTAGAATTTAGTTGCAGGGATGGAGGAAGGATGGAAAGATGAAAGGGTATTGTCATGACTAGGAGAGTCCACACACGTCTCAGTGATGTGTGTTTGTGGGAGAGAGTGGTAAAGTCTTGGCAACTGATACTGATTAGTCGAGCAAAGGGGTTGTGGGGTATTATATTATTGACAGTAAGTCGGTAAATTTATTTATTATTGTCACATGTACCAAGGTACAATGAAAATAATTTTTGTCTGCTATCCATATCAATCACTCCATTACATCAATACATTGAGATTGTACAAGGAAACACAGAGCAGAAAAGTTCAGGGAAACAGCGTTGACAATATAGTATAAATCCAAAATATAAATAGCAGGTCCGCTTTTTTCTGATCAACGCCCTGAAACGGTAAAATTCAAAACCTAAAGTTACAGTACAGTACACGAGTCTTATGCGAAGGTACACACACACACCTAAGAGGTTTGAAAGTACTGTATAAGCAATACAGACTCAATTGTCGCTTTAAAACGACAGCTCAGAATCTTTTTAATTGAACCTTGCTTAAAGCTAACATGGTTTTGTCTTTCATTTTCTAGTTTGCAGTCTATCCAAATGAGATGTAGTTTGAACAATATCGTCTGTATGAAATGTGCGCCAGAAATAAAATAGTATTATTTTTATTTTTTCTCAGCTCCAGCTGCTTCACCCTGAGGTACAAACATGGACATGAATACTCATTTCTCAATTGCTCGGAACTTCCGGACTTTTTTTTTGTGACGTGCATAAATATTGTTTTATAGGCCTAATTCTTGAATCGTACTGTGCAGTCACTTTGGCATGATGCCAGTGGAAGATATTACTATTGGGACAATGTATATCCTGTTGGTGTTCCAGAGTACTTCAATTTTGTCTTCTCGTTCAGCGCATTTCTGATCTTTTTTACTCATAGATTTATATCTGCTATGTTTATTGTGTTAATATCAGAATTGCATACACTTGTATGGAGTGCCGAATCCTGTTTTCGCTGATGAAATTATATCCTCAGAAGTTTTATCTGGCACTTGTGTAAGTTTTATGTCTGTTATTCCACTTTCTCTTTCTGTCCTTGGGAGTGTTAATCTAAGTGCGTTCAAGTGTACATAGTATTTTATAGTTTGTCATTTCAGTTCTTATTTTTTTCTTTGTAAATTTCCTTATCAGTTTCCAAACAAGCTTTTATGCCAGAAGTATAAGTTAATAAACTTCTGAGGCTGAGGTTGAAGCGTTCGGATAGAGATGGTGCTCGGTACTCGGTGTCGGAGGGCTGTTCAGAGCTCCAAGTTTTTGGACGACTCAGAGTTGGGCTGTGGTCGGGCATGGCAGGGAGAGTTTTCTTCCTTCTCCTGTCTGTGTGAGATGTGGGACTTCCGAGAAACTTTGAACTTTTTTTTTTACTGTGCCATGGACTATTCTTCATCAAGTTATGGTATTGTTGCACTGTTGTAACTATATGTTATAATTATGTCGTTTTGTTAATTTTTCAGTCTTGGTCTCTCCTGGGTTTTTGTGATATCTCACCAGAGGAAATATTCTATCATTTCTTAATGCATGCATTACTAAATGACAGTAAAAGAGGACTGTGTGTCCTCATAAACTAATCTAATCTGATATGGGTATGGCGAGAATATATATTGCTTTTGTTGTATTCTCTCGAATGTTTTCCCTTCATCACCTCTGATATATTTTTTGTGCTTGTTCATAACTCATGTACCCATATATTTCACATTCATCCACGGGTTATCATCCTGCTCTGTTTTCTGTTGCACAAGCTCTTTTGAACCTTTGTTTATGTTTAATGTTCATGTCTATACCTTATGAAAACATTTCTAATACTTGAATTAATTTCTCTGGCTTTACTGCTGAAGGAGCATAAAATTTCACATTGCCCACAATTTAACCCATTTCGAGATATATTTCATTCAATCACACAGGGGATAATTGGGCAGGGGTTCTGTCAGACAGAGTGTATTTGGTCTGCAGTAGCGGCATTTTGTAGTACATAATAATAATACTGTAAATTACGGTAAGAACAGATTACCGTAATGCAGCCAGTCAATACAGTTTCAATCACTCATCGATGGAAGTTTGAAAAATGGGAAAAAAATTCTTCAATCAGTTAATTCATTCTCTATATGTGCTAAACATGCATTGATACAGTTTAAAGTAGTAGTAGGGCTCATATGTCTAAGGATAAATTATCTTGTTATTATTCTCATATAAATCCTACATGCAATGGATGTCACTCCGAGATAGCTTCTCTAACTCATAAGTTTTGGTCATGTCCTTTGTTGAAAAAATATTGAAAGATAATTTTGATACTATCTCAACTGTTCTGAATATTGATTTACAACCTCACCCTATTACTGTCATTTTTGGGTTACCAATAATAGAATCAAGTAATTTAACCTCTTCAGCTCGTCGGATGATTGCATTTCTTACATTAATGGCTCAAAGATCCATTTTGCTGAACTGGAAAGAGATTAATCCTCCCACCACATTTCATTGGTTCTCTCAAACTATGTTGTGTTTAAATTTGGAAAAAAAAATTAGAAGTGTTGTTTATGATCCCTCTATTAAATTTGAAAAAAAACTTGGAGGCCATTTATTCGACAGTTTCATATGATGTAATTTGACATTTTTTTGTAATATATGTTGAGAGGAACGGAGTCGACGACACTAATGGTTACTTTTTTTTTAATGATGTTTCATAACAGCCCCGTCTTTTTTTTCTTAGTTTAGTTGTTTAACACTGTTTAGGTTAGTTTTTTTGGGGGGGATATATTATTTATTTATTTATTTAGTTTTTTTTCATGATTTTTTTTAAGACTTTTTTTTGTTTTATGTTGCTCATCTGTATCCTGTACGATGGGAGATTTAACACTCATGTGTCAACTGGGCTATTTAACTATGTTAACCGCAACAATGTATTCCCAATAACTTTGTATCAATATTATGGTATGTTTATTATGAAACTAATAAAAAGATTGAAAAAGAAAGATAGAAGTTTGCCAAGGTATTCGATGACATGCTGAATCTCCATATACTCCTGAAGAAGCGCACGCACAGTTGCGCTTTCTTTGGAAATATATTTATATGATGTGTCCAGGACAGGTCCTCTGAGGTAGAGACACCCAGGAATTTAAAGTTACTGACTGTCTCCACCTCTGAGCCACAGGCGATTACTGCCTCATAGGACTCCGGTTCCCTCTGATGGGGTCTGCAATCAATTCCTTGGTATTATTGACAGATATTATCGGTATTATTGAGAGATAGTTGTTATTAAAAAATAACTCAGCCAAATTTTCAATCTCCCACCAGTATGGTGATTCATCTTTGATACAGCCCAGAACACAGAGACATAGGAGCAATGCGAATAGAGCAGGGAGCTAAGTACACTTCTCTGCAGTGCTCCTGTGCTGATAGAGATTGTGGTGGAGATGTGTTTGCTAATCAGCATTGACTGGAGTCTACAAGTGAGGAAGTCCAGGATCCAGTTACATAAGGGGGTATTGAGGCCCAGGTCTTGGAGCTTACTGAGAGGTTTAGGGGAGATGATAGTGTTAAATGCCGAGTTGTAATCGATAAAGAACATTCTGATGTATGCATTTCTTTCTGACCAAATATTCCAGGGTTGTGTGAAGAACAAACGAGAAGGTATCTGCTGTAGACCTGTTGCTTCAACAGGTGAATTAAAGCGTATGCAAGTCACCACTTAGCTAGGAGCTGATATACTTCAACATCAGTCTTTCAAAGCACATCATCACTGTGGATGTAACCACCACTCGACAGTAGTCATTTGGACAAGCTACCACGTTCTTCGGCATCAGCGTGCTTGAAGCAGGGGGGTACAATACACTTCTGCAGCCAGAGGTTGAAGATATTGGTGAATACACCAGCCAGTTGGTCAGTACAGGTCTTCAGCACTCAACAAGGTATTCCGTCCGTACCGGATGCTTTACTTGGATTCACTCTCTTGAAGGCAGCCCGCACGTCATCTTCAGATATCGAGACCAAAGGACCTTCAGTAGACATTGGTGTGCGCGATGGTTTTTCACTGTTTTGGTGATTAAGGCGAACATGAAAGGCTTCAAAACGAAGCTCTGCTGACCACTATGTTGCAAGATTTAACTTTCTAGGTGGGTTATGCCATTGAAACCCTTCCACAGATGTCGAGCAAAGCTCTTTCATTCCAGTCTAGTCAGGAATCTTGACTGCGCACGAGAAATGGCATTCCGGAGATCATACCTGTACCTTTGTGGCATTTTTGATCTCTAGGCTTGAATGCCTCTGATCTGGCTTCAAGCGGATTTCGGATCTCATTTTTCATTCAGGGCTTCTGATTGGGGGAATCCCTGAACAATTTCGTGGGGGCACATTCATCCGTAACTGTTTCAATAAAGTCTACCTAACGGCCCTAATGTAGTTGTTCATGTAATCAGATGAGCTCCTGAAAATGGCCATGTTCACTGACTCAAGACAATCCTGTAACCGTTTCTCTCCCATCACCGACCGCCTCTTGAGTTGTCTTGATCTCTAGAGTTTTGCAGGTAGCAGGTGTACAACCAAGTGAGCCGACTTGCTAAAATGTGGTCTCGGGAGGAACGATGGGCTTTCCTTATCGTAGTCTAACAGCGGTCTAGTGTGTTGGGATCTCTGGTGCAGCAGAGTTATGAGCTGATAATCATTTGTCAGGGTTCCATCAGAAAGGGTTTCCTTCGTGAAACTTATTGTTCTGAAGCAGCTGTAAATTGCAATACATAACAGTAAAACTATGGTAAAATTATGGTAAGAATATATAAAGTTAAATTAATATGCAGTGCAAAAAGAGAAATAAAAGAAGCGAGGCTGTGTTGATCGGCTCAATGCCCTTTCAGAAATCTGATGGCACAGGATAGGAATCTGTTCTTGAATCGTGTAATGTGTGCCTTCAAGATCCTGTACCTTCTCCCTGATGGTACCATTGAGAATAGGGTATGTCCTCAGTGATGGGAACACTTTCTGGTGGATATGGATTTTTGCATCGCTCCTTGAAGATGTTCTGGATGCTGGGGAGGTGTATCCCCATGATGGAGCTGTCTGTGTTAACAATTTTGTTCCTGTGCAGTCACACCCTCAAGTTCCCAATACCAGATGGTGATGCAGCAAGTTAGAATGTTCTCCACAGTACATTTAGAAAAATGTTCTAGTGTCTTTGGTGACACCCCAGAACTCACCAATTCCCAATGAAAAACCGCCACTGTCATGCCTTCTTTGTAAGATTTAGATATGCTGGGCCCAGGATAGATCCCCACAGAAGCTGACTCACAGGAACTTAAAGTTGTTCAGACTTTCTACTTTCGATTTATCTAGAAGGACGATTGCGTATTCCTTCGTCTTATCCTTTCTGAAGTCCACAAAGAATTATTTGACCTTACTGACGTTATGTTCAAGGTTGCTGCTGTGACACTGCTCATATCTTTCTTTCCTGTACGCATCATCGTCACTATCTCAAATTCTGCCAGTAATAGTTTAGAGATGATATTTGAGGTTCGCCTACCCACACCGCTTTAGGCTCGGAGAGGGAGAAGTGCAGTGGGCTAAGCAGACGTCTTTGAAGTGCTCCAGTTTTGACTGACAGCGAAGTGCAGACTTTTTTTTCCAATCCACACAGACTGTGGTCTTCCAGTGAGGAGGTTGTTCATCCAGTTGCAGTGGGAGATACTGAAGTTCATGTTTTAGAGCTTTTGAATGCACCTGTAGGAATGATTGTTTTAAACAGCAGTTTGACAAAAGTATTAGCATTATCAGGGGACCCAGGGCAGCAAGAGGAGACAATTAAATCACATCAGCTGTAGACCTATTGTGGTGATTGGCCTGCCAGCTTGTGAGGGTTCACCCTCTTGATCGACTTTCTGACGTCAGCCTCCGAGACAGATAATAGGGTCGCTGATGCTACAGGAAATTATCGTAGCTATAGTTCTATTTTCCCTTTCAAAGCATGCATGAAGATCGTTGAGCTCGTCTGGGAGTGAAGCATCACTGTTGTTCATGTTGTTAGCTGTTGCTTTGGGGGAAGTAATGGACCGCAAACCTGCCAGAGTTGACGTGCATCCGCTTCCACCTCCAGCGTCAATCATAATTATTATTTTGCTCTTTAGATAGCCAATCGTAAGTCGTAGCTGGCTCCTACTGATTCGCAAATCCTGAATGCAACAGATCTAGTCCTCAGCAGACTCCGAATCTCCTGGTTTATCTCCGGCTTTTCATTCGTGTATGATCCATACCTTTTGATTCGGGCAATTGCAGTATGTGCTGATAGACACACACACACAACCAAACAGGTTTTAATGAAGTTAGTGACAATTGAGGAGTACTCATATAGAGTCAATGATAAATCTCTGAATCGATTCCAGCCCGCCGACTCAAAACAGTCCAGCAAACGCTCCTGTGCCTCCCTTGTCCATATCTACTTGGCCGTCTCTACTGGTGCTGTGGTCTTCAGTCTCTGCCTGTACTCAGTGAGTAGAAGTGCAGCCGGGTGTTCTGACTTTCCAAAGTGTGGGCGTAGGATGGCACAGTAACTGCTCTTGATGGTAGTATAACTGTGTTCCAGTGTCTTTGCTCCTCTGTTTCCACAGGTCACATGCTGGTGATAATTGTTTGGAGACTTTTTGAAGTTGGCCTGGTTAAAATCCTCCAAAATGATAGGAAAAGCATCAGGGTATGCTGTTTCCTTCCTGCTGATTACGTAAATCAGCTCATTTAGAGCCAGTTTGACACGGGCCAGAGGTGGGATATACACTGCTACCAAGATGATGGCTGAAAACACCCTGACAGATAATATGGACGACGCTTGATCGCTTGCTGTTCCAGATCGGGTGAGCATGAGTGAGATAAAACCACCACGTTTGTTCACCACGGGGACTTAATAATGAAGTGCACTGCTCCTCCTCTGCTTTTGAATACTCAGCAGTTCGGCTCATTGAGACGAATGTGAAGCCAACAAAATGTACCGATGATTCCAAGCCGGAAATCCAAGTCTCCGTGTAACCAAAACAACAACAACAACGTACCCGAATGTCCCTCTGGTACAGCAATCTTGCTCAGATCTTCGATTTCCTTTATCAGAGACTGAAGTTTTGCCAGCAGAATAGTCGGTAGTGGAAGTTTGAAGCCTTAACCAGACATTAAATCCAGCATGGCATCTATTTTCTATGATTGGAGACTGCTATCCGAAATTTTGGGGCTTTCAGTAGTGATAGATTTTTTAGTCACCTTAAAACAATTTTACTTCCTATGTTGTCCATAACATTAGCTGTATATTGCAACTGTAGCAGTCTATAGCCGGAATATTTGATCACCTCCACCGAGCTGCTCGCATGTGTGGCCTCCTTAATGGCGCCTCAGAATCTATTGAATATTCTGCATTTATCTAGTCCAAAGTTGATGTTGATACCTTTCTAAAATAGTTCCATTGTTTGAGTTAGCTTTACTGGTAACGGATTATATATGTATTTTACTGATGCGATTCAGTAAATTGGAGAGTGGGATTCAAGCTGCGAAAGACCATAGTGGGCTTAGAGAATCACCCTGAGAATTCTCTCTGTTTATTTTGATAATGCTGTATTTTTTGTTGTTAATAGATAGTGTGTTTAGAGTACGTCACTTTTTCATCAGATGTTGTAGGAAGTTCATAAGAAGTGGGTGTAGCTTATATGTATGTATTCTATAATAATATAACTTCTTTTAACCATGAATGTGGGTCAGAAATAAATGCTTTATGGTGGTCAAGATAACAATATAACAACATGAAAGAGTTCTGCTTTTCTATAGGGATTGATATAGGTTACAGAATCGATCATTACTAGATGCTCTTTACATCCTTTCATGCGCTTACGCCATCGTTTCATCTCTTCAACAAGTATATTGAGTTTATTTAAGTAAGCTGTATTTCCCAATTAATCACATGATGTTACAATTTTATATATAGTTTGTAAACAATTAATAGGATGATATTTTGAAGGACTACTTCAGGTGCTGCTACTACTACTACTATCTTTAGGTAAGAGATATGATTTACCTTATTATTATATTTATTATTATTATGAGCCGATTTTAACAAAGTGGGTGACAATTCGGTAGTCTTAGAAATACCGACTTACAATTGTCATTGATAGTTGTGGTACATACATTTAGGCCTTTGCATCTGCTGCTCAATGCGAGTTGGAGAAGAGAGAATGTTTGAGGTGCGCAAGCAGTAAGCAGGGAGGCTTTATGCACGGCAATTAGCGTCATCCAAACTTCAAGTTGGGCGTTTGACAATCCTGCAGAAAATTAACATGCTTGTGAACTGTGGTGAATTGGCCTTTTGGAATTATAATTGTCTTCCCCATAGAAGACAGATGTTATTGAGATTTAGTCTGGCTGCAGTTCTTTGACAAGTGCTGTTCTGCAGCACTGTGCACTGCGATTTGCCATATCCAGATTTATTTTTGTTTATAAAATACCCGAAATAAAATGTTGATTGGAGTTTGCAAAGATTGATGATATCGTGAAGAGTGTAGAAGACTACTAATGGAAACAGTGCAGTGTAGATTGGTTGCAGATATGTTGCAGAAATCATGTTGTTTAAATTGGTCAAATATGAAGTATTTAAACTTAGAACGTGAACATACAGTGCACTGTTAAAGGCAAGACCATGAACGGTGTTAATGAGCAGAGAGATCTTGAGGTCAAAGCTCATATTTCCCCAAAAAATGGATTCAAGGGCTGGTAGGGTGACAAGGAAGCCATGTTGCTTGCTTGTATTTATTAGTGCAGGATCTTAGTTGAAAAGCTAGGTTGCAGCTTCACAAGAATTAATTTAGGCTGAAAATTTGCCCTCCAAAGTGATGCCTTTGTGGCAAAGCTTGTAGGAGTACTCAGATAGATTCGGAGAGTGGGCAACACAAGAGTGGCAGATGGAATACAGTCTAGCAAATTGTATGGTTATGCACATTGGGGAGAGGAATGAAGGGGTAGACCATTTTCTAAATGGGGACAAAATTCAGAAATCAGAGCTGAAAAATTACTCTGCGGTCCTCATGAAGAATTTCCTAAATGTTGCTTTGTAGATTTTGTCAGTGGTAAGGAAGGTATGTGTAATTGTATTACTCATTTCGGGAAGACAATGAAATAACAAGGATGTAATTTTCAAGCTTTACAAAACACTGGTCAGATCATATTCGTAGTATTCTGAGAACGGCCTACCAATGGAGATTCGCAGAAGGTAACTCAATTTCCAAGGAGGAGAACACCAAGAGCATCAAGCAATTTCGAATCATCTTACTGTTCAATGTGGAAGGGAGGTATTTTTCAGTGTTGTTGCCCAACGCCGAACGGAATATCTCCAGAATAATCACAACATTGCAAAAGGGCGGGTTTAGCATAGGTTTCTTGGTGCCTAGAAAATCTAGGCGTGATCACTCAATTGATCAAAGCAGTATGAGAAGGTAAGGGAGATCTTTCCATCCTCTGACTGTATCTACAAATGCATGTAATTCTATACCGCCTAAGATGGTTAAGGTCGCCATCAAGAACGACTATGTCCTATTTTGGACAGGGAACTCTTTCTGGACTACTACAGCAATTGCAGTCCATGAGTCAGCTTTGGGACAGTCACAACTGGTTGGCATCGTCTTGAGAAGGTGGTCATAACAGGATGTCTGTGATACTCTTCCCCTTGGCGACCACCATGTTGCCCAACTCAGCAGAAGTATAGAGCAGAGGCCCAGGCCACATAGTCACATCTAGTGTCCGTCAATCATCTGAAAGTGCATTCACGGATGACCTGACTGTAAGAACAAGGTCAGTGCCAGGATGCAGACGGGTCCTCCAGGGTCTGGAGAAGCTCACACTTGGGTAAGGATGACCTTCAATCCTAAGAAATCAAAATTCATTACTCAATACAGGAAAGGTAGTTGACAATTTCGGCTTTAACCTGGAAGGCGCCCAATTTCTAAGGCTATATGAGAAGCCAGTGAAAAACCTGGTCCAAGTTTTTCATTGAAGAAATGAATGAAAAACTTCAGCATCCAATGAAGAAACAGCATTCAAGCATCCACATCCATCAAAGCAGCCGGAGAAGAGCTGCATAAATGGTTGACTGCTGTTGCTAAGTCACGGCTGCCAGACAAATTCAAGGCCTGGATTTACCAGCATGATATTCTCCCTCAGATTCACTGGACTCTGCTAGTCTCTGATGGCCCACTGTCAACAGCGGGGAAAAAAAATCAGCTGGTACCTAGGATGACGGTTATGTTTGCTTCGGAACCTAACCAGTATCGCCTTTTACGGGAAGCAAAACAGATTGAAACTCCCCATGAACAATCTGAGCGAGGTGTTATTGGTGCAATACAACGAGCCCAGGTACCCGAAGGTCTCACACACTGGCATTGATCTGAGGATACGACTGAACAAACTGAAGCACGCTGCGCCATTGGGTGCTGGTGAGCTCAGAGGGATGCAGGGCAGGCGGGCTTGGGCTGCTTCCCGACAATTCGCTTTGATAAAGTGCAAGGAAGAGCGAGGCGCCAGTTGGTCCAGGAAGAAGTGCGAACTGCTGAGGAGGAGCTACATACCAGCAAGATTGACGGCATACGTGGACAAGATGGGACAAAGTAATGGAGTGCAACATCTTGTTGTGGGAAATCTTGCGAGCTGAACCTCACCGTATCACGTTCCTGATCCAGTCGGTCTATGTCGTCTTGACAAGCCCAGCGAAACTTGACTGCTGGGCCAAGGCCGGAACACCTGCGTGTTCCCTTTGCTGAGGGAAGAGGTGCACACCCTCAGCTGCTGCTCAAAAGCCCTGGGGCAGGGCGAGTATCGTTGCCGCCAATCAGCTGCTGAATACAGTGAAGACACCTTGCGCATAGTCATCGCCCAGGCGAAACACCATCGTCCAGCAAAGCTTTTACTGAGGCAGGGTTAAGGCTCACATCCAACCTATGTCTTCTGCCAACATTCTGAGAACACCAAAGGACTGGCATTTGAGTGTCGACCAAGGGAAACGGCTCTGATTCCCTGAACACATTTGCTCGATCTTGTTTAGGCCAGACATAGTGCTGCTGTCAGTCATCTAGACTGGTGGTCATGTTGGAACTACAGCCTAGAGACGCTTGGGCATCTCAGGATCCCAGAAGAGGAATGTCGTCAGGATAGCACAGCGGCATCAAAGCGAGCCTCGACATGGTTGTGGATGTGACAGACACAAGTTGGGGCTTGATCACTTATGGCTGGGTTGCCCCAGTGTGTCGGATGTTGAAGGACCTGAAATACCCTGTGACCGCGGTGACATCACAATGATGTGTCTGAGTGCGTCCTTGAGCAGGCTGGACTCAATCTCTGAAAAAAAATGGATGTGCTAGCATTGCAGAGCAGATTCACGAAAATGATTCCATGAATGGAAGTGTTACCCAATAAGGAGAATTTTACTGCAGGAGTTTATGAGAATAGGATATATCCCATTGAAACCCATCTAATATTGGAAGGCAGATATATAGTGGACATAAAAGATGTATCCTATAATCCAGGAATTTTGGACCGGGGGCACATCCTTAGAATAGAATTGTGCCTGCTCTCATCAGAATTAATGAGAAATTCTTTGCTGGCGAGTGGTAATTGTGTGAAATTATTGCCGAATACGGCTGTGGAGGACGTGACTGGGTATATTTAAAGCAGACATTTATTGGGTCATGATCTATAAGAGTGTCAAGGTTTACTGCGAGAAGGAATAACAATAGGATTGAAAGGATTTGTGGAGCAAATTTGATCAGTCGGATGGCCTAATTCTGCTCATAGGTCGTATGCCCGTAGGCTGCACATGGAGTATTGATTTCACTTTTAATCTCAAACTGTCGGAAAACTGGAGAGGGTGAAGGAAATGTTCACCAGTATGTTGCCTGGATTCGACTGCATATGCAACAAGGAGATGTTTAACAAACTGGGTTTGTTTACTGTGGATATTTTGAGAGATCTGATAGAGGTGTATCAGATTGAGAGAGAGAGAAAGTTAGAGTAGAGAGCCATTACTTTTTCTCCAGGAGTGATGTGTCTAATACCAGAGGGCATTTGGTTTAGGTGAGATGGGTCCATTGAAAGAACATGCAGGAATTTATTGATTTATGTATTTGTTTGTTAGCTTGTTTTGTTCATAGAATGTACTGCCTGGATGGTTACTCAGGCAACTATGATAGTCGTGTTGAAGGTGCTCCTAGATATACACGTGAACCGGAAGGATATGATCAAAAATATAAAAAAGAGGGTTCCAGGAGTTTGTTTTTGTTGAACTACAGATATAAAGAGATGTATAATCAGTCAGCTTCACCATGCATGCCAGCTGCCGTACTATCCAAATATTTTCAAGGAACGATGCCTCAGAAAGTCGGCGATCATTATGAAAGACCGCAATTACTCAGCACATGCCATTTCCTCATTGTTACCGTCAGGGGTACAGAAGCCTGGAGCATACACTCAACGATTCAGAAACAGCTTCTTCCCCTAAGCCATCCGATTCCTAAATGAACATTGAACCCATGCACACTACCTCACTTTTCTATAAGATTTCTGTTGTTGCATTATCTTTAATTTAATTATTCAGTTATATATTTAACTGTGGTGCTATTTACTGTAACTCATTATTTCTTTATTACCATGCATTGCATTGTACTGCTGCCGCTATGTTAACACGTTTCACGACATATTCTAGTGATATTAAATCTGATTCTGATTGATTTTGATTCTCAGGTTCTACTAAGTCACAGTCTAACACTTGAGATGTGGATTGAACTGTGCATTCCATCACTCACCTTTCAGTCGAGTGGGTAACTCAGATAACCCTCGGGCGACGCTCGTGTAGTCCTGTGGATCAGGGCCTGTTTAAATCAAAAGCTTTCATGAAAAGAAACCTAACATGCTTAAAACTGTGTATTTCAATGTGACTGTGTCCAGTGTGTGGCTTTAACATACCGAGCTCCTGTAGTTCCTTCAGTATTTTGTCCAACTCAGGTAACTCAGTCCTCATTTGCACAAAGGATTCCCACATCATCCTCCGGGTCTGCGAGCCTTTCCCCATCACCAAACTGAGGAAGAGTGTGGAACTCTCTGGACGGTTTCCCTTCTCTGTCAGTTCAGTGACTTTCTATAAAAGAGAAGCAATGAATTTATTGTAGCAGACAGAAAAGATGGAGCATGTGGAGGAAAGGACATGTTCATTGTCCCGGAAGCTTTGGAGCAGGTGCAGTCACTGGGTAGCCATCTCAGATAGTAAATCTGTGGATTCTGTCATTGACTGAAGGAAAGTCTAAATCAATACGGTGTAAGAATGGGGCTTTACTGACATTCTGCAGTAGGTGCAACGTGATTAATTTCCTCACTCTTTCAACGTGCAACATTACAGCAACAACATGTGACAACAAGAACGCAAGGCAGGGGAGAGCAAAAGGGTTGGAAAATCGATGGCGACCATCACTGAATCATGGCGGAAAGGAGATGATAGCTGTGTGCTTACAACCAAGGATACATATTATATCGAAATGTTAGGCAGATAGGTGGTGAGTTTAGGTTGACTCTGCTGGGAATAAAAACTTAGAAAGAGGTGACATCGAATCAGACGATTTTGAAACCTTGCGGGTAGGTAGAAAGTACAAAGGTAAAATGACCAGGATGGAAATTATATACAGGTCTCCAAGCTGTAGCAAGGACGTGGATTACAAATTACAACGGGAGATAGAAAATGCATGTGAAAAGATCAATGTTAAAATAGTCATGGTGGATTTCAATCTGCAGGTAGCTTTGGAAAATTAGTTTCTTGGAGCACTTCTGCAGTCTTAGGATAGATCATCCCAAAGATGAAGATTTGTTCGAAAGGGAGGAAGAACATCCATAGCTGGCGAGTATAATAATAATGGCCTCGTCAGTCTAAGTAGGCAATGGATGCGCCCGGTTGGGTGTGGAACAGCGTCGGCTGCGGCTGAATAAGCCGGTTCTTGAGCAACAGTCCGGGCGAAGACCTAGGCGATGAATATGGAGATCGTGGGCTACCAAGACATCAAGATCCCCCTCTGCTTCGTGAATCTGGTCCAAAGGAATACGAAGCAGTACATTTGGCATCAGCTTGGCTGCAGGAGCTGTCGAGAGGTGACGTGATACGTCATCCAACCACCTTAGGGGCTCCACTCCGGATTTGTGTAGGGTTAACTCCTTAGCCTTCTCTTCTCCCGAAGGTTCCCACAAGGCAGTGGGATCTGTAACCCTGGGTAAGGGCCCAGATCAGGTACTGTCAGCCAGAGTCAGCTGAGCCCAGGACTCCTGGCTGGCGAGTAAGCCAGCAAAAACCAAAGGAAAGGGTATCGAATATAGCAAAAGCAGTGGAAAGCTGGAGGACGTTGAAGCTTTTATAAATCAACTGAAGGCAACAAAAAAGTCACAACGAGAGAAAACATGAAATATGAAGGTAAGCTTGCTCATAATATAAAGGTGTTTTTCAAAATGTTCTTCAGATATGTAAAGAGTGAAACCGAGGGTATAGTAGATACCGGACTGCTGGAAAATGTAGATGGTGTCGTAGTCTTGGGGGACAAGGAATTGGCAGAAGATATTAGTGCGGCATGTATTTTACATCAGTTTTCATTGTAGAAGACATTAGAAATGTACCAGAAATTTGTGAATGTTGGGGGGGGGGGGGGCACAGAAGTAATGTATTCTCAATTATTAAGCAGAAGGTCTTTGGGAAGCAGAAGGTACTAAAGATTGACGTATCACGTGTTCCAGCTGGACGACACCATATTGGCTGTGAAAGGGGTAGATGAAGAACCATTGTGGAGGTAGTCGTAATGATCGTTCAAGAATCACTAGATTTTGGAATCGTTCTCGAAGGCTGGAAATTTTAAATGTCACTTCACACCTTAAGAAAGGAAGGAGACAGAACAAAGGAAACAATGGGCAATTAACCTAATCAATGATCAGGAAAATGCTAGCAGTCAATTACTGGCGATAAGGATTCGGGGTATTTGGAGACATATGCCAAAATAGGCCAAAATCTATTAGGGGGAACCTTGACTGACAAATCTTTTGGAAATATTTGAGGGAATAGAAAGCAGGATCAACATGGGAGAGTCGGTGTAAATTGTTTACCTGGATTTTCATGGGACCTTCGTATACGTACCGCACATGAGGCTGCTTAAAAAGATTAAAAACCAATCGTGTAACAGGAAAGATACCAGCATGGGTAGAGAGTCCATGTTTATTTCCAGTTAAACATTTGGCTGAATGAAGAGAATAAAGAGGGCCTTTTCTTCTTGGATGCCATTGATTAGCTGTGTTCTGCAGGGGTAGGCTCTGGGTTCACTCCTTCTCATATTGTACGTCAATGACTTTGTCCACAGAATGATGGCTTTATGGCCTAGTTTGCGGACAATGTGAAGGTAAATACAGGATCAGGAACCATTTGAGAATGTTGGGAGTTCATAAAAGCAAAAGGACAGATTGAAAAAATGGACAAATCAGTGCCAGCTAGAGGACGGTATATGGGCATGCAATTCTGTAGAAGTAATGACGACGTAGACTATTTTCAAATCTGGGAGAAATTTCTGAATTCAGAGTTGCAGAGGGTCTTGGAAGACCTAGTTCAGGGGACCCTACAGATTGAGTCGGTGTTGAGAACGGTAAATACAAAGTTAGCAATTATTTTGGGAGGGTTATAATATAAGACCACTGTTGTAATACTTTGGCACTGGTCGAATGTCACTTTCATATTGTGATCAGTGTTGGTAGCCTTATCTGTGAAAAGATATGATGCTATTGGAGAACGTCTAGAGGAGAATCAGGAGAATGATCCGTGGAATAAAAGGGTTAATATATGAGGAGCGGCGGGTGACTCTGCACCTGTACTCGGTAGAGTTTAGAAGGACAAGGGTGAATGTCATTGAAACCGACGGAATGTTGAAAGTTGCAGATAGAATAGGTGTGGAGAGAACGTTGACTAAAATGGGGACGTTTATTGTCATGGGGAGTCTCGAACCGGAAGACACAGCCAGCGAGGGTCATTTAGAATGGATGAGGAGGAACGTCCCTAGCTGGAGGTAGAGAATCTGTAGCATTTATTTGCTCAGACAGCTGTGGGCATCGAGTAATTGTGTACATTTAAGGTGGAGGTTAGTAGGTTGGCAACGTTTACCGGGAGAAAGCAGGATCAGGGGATGAGAGAGATAATAAATCAGCAATGATGGAATGGAGGATAGGCCGAATGGCCTATTTATGATTCTATGCCTTCTGGTCTTATGATTGACGTGTGAAAACAACACAATGTCCAGGCGACTGTCTCGGGATTCGGATTTTTACTGCCTGTTCACTAATGCTCTGAAATTGTGTCACTTCCTCAATGCAGCAATGGGCTTACTGATCAGTGGGGAATTCTAAATTAAACATATTCAACTATATTATCTTAGGATGGATTGAAGGTCATTGATAATGCAACTAAAAATGAATGGGTCTTAGAAACTGTTCTGAGAACAAAAAACTGCTGTGATATTCTGGTGTTAGAATGATTGATCTCCAAGACAGGTTATCAAAAGAGAAATGGAAAGATGTTGCATAATAGGAATAATGGACAATAATCATGGAACGAATCAGCATAAGTTCCTGAGGTTCCACTGCATTGGAAAATTATCCCAGTTTCACTACAACTAGGTCTGAGGAGTAGCAGTTGTGAAAGGGATTTAAAGATGTAATTTCCATACTACTAAATTTGAAGAATTCAGATGATGAATTTATAGATGAACTTCATATTTACAGACGACTCCTCTTTACTGAACAGCGGGCTTTGGATAACACCTGTCTATTATAGACAGATCCACTGAGTCCCAACGAGAACAGAATCAGTCGTGGGTGTAAATCATTTAATATTCCAATACCACAAATGGCTGGACAGTTCAGATCTTGGATATGACCTTCAGTGCTTGTGAAGTCCATGGACAGTGGCCTGAAATACCATGTTCATGTCTATCTTTAGGTAGATATTCAGCAAGTCAACAGTTTTCTTTTTTTTTTCCGGTTTGTCCTTTATCTGCCCTTTTAGGGCAACCTGGTGATTTCTGGTGTCATGAGTTGTCAGATTCCTGCATGGTAGATCGTGTCTTATAGAGTTTTTCGAGGACGTTACCAGGAAATGTTGATGATTGCTCAGAAGTGGATGTGGTCCACCTGGACCTAGGCGCACATTCGGACCAGATATCACTTCATTTGGATATCGCCCATATACGAAGAGACAGACATTGAAGCGGGTCAATAGTTCACAAGCTTTAATGTTAACAAAGTTAGAAGAAAAGGAAAACAATAAACGTTACATCAAACAGGCCGTTAACAATTACTCTCAAATGGAAAAAGAAGCCAACACCGCAGCCAAAAGGAATAGCTAAATACATATAAAAAAGGAAACAATGAAAACCGGTCGTCTTCATAGACAGTTGACTCGACTGCCCGATTTCTCATGCAAGACTGAATGCAAGCAGGCAGCGAACCGTACTGTGCTTCCAGAAAAATAATAGTTAAATACTGTCACAGTGAAATAATACTTAGCTGACATATGCATATTCATCAGCACAATTGCTGTATTTGCTCAGCTGCCGAATCCGTGATTGTAACAGGAACCACTTCCCTAGGCTCCTGAGGTGCAGCAGACCTGTGTGTGCTGGAAGTCCTGGATAAGCGACTTGTCCAGGATGTTTTTCGCCGGGATCCAAGTACGTTCTTCTGGACCATACCCTTCCCAGTCCACAATCTACTGAACTTTACCACGTACCGGGCGAGGTACCAGGAGCTGACGTACAGCATAGATCAGAGAACCATCTACCAACCGACAAGAAGGGAGAAGTTGTGTGACTGCGCCTGTGGAAGAGGTAGCAAACGGCTTAAGCTGGGAGACATGGAATACACGGTGAATCTTCAGTGATGCTGGTAGATGCGATCTATACAAAACATTGCTGCCTGCCTTTACCAATTCAAACAGTCCCACGTAACTCGTTGCTAACTTGCGTCTCTCGTCTGCTAGGGGATGACAACAATACTGCCTGTCCTTGGACGTAGATGGCCACTGCAATTGTCTCTTTATGAACTCCTGGGTCCAGTGCATTGCTGGATCTCCAGCCAGACGACTTGTGTGTCCTCCTTTAAACATGTTAGGCGCTCCGCATCAGGGACGAACAGCCGTAAGGAAGTTCAGACACCCATGCCTATGTCCGACTGTTGGGCGGCCCTCATCTCCGCCTCTATCCTTCAGATCACCGTTGGAGCAATACATGAGCGAGGAAGATTGGGCTCTGTATCGAAATTGCCCTCAGATCCATGGAACTGCCGGGAGAGAGCGTCGGCCTCAGTATTCTTGCAGCCGAGAGGATAGGTGAGGATGGAATTGAACTGTGCGAAGGAAAGACTCCAGCGACCTTGAAGATAGATGAGTCTCTTTGCATCCTAAATTTAAGAGAGATCCTTGCTATCTGTGCAGACCAAGAAAGGATGTTGTGCCCCTCCAGGCAGTGTTGCCATTACTCCCTGACAGCCAGAAGTTCCCGGTTTCAACATCAGAGTTTCTCTGAGCCAGGGTCAAGTGAGGAAAAAGAAATACACAATGGCAGAGCCGACTATCCGCAGAAGAGCACTGAGAGAGGACAATTCTAATGCCAACACTGGCTATGAATGACTGTGACGTGCCTGGTGAGTGCATTTATGGAAGATGCGATAGAGCCGAAATTCCAGAAGAAGCGGCGATAAAAGTTTGCAACACGCATGAAGTGCTGCACTTGTTTGATTGTAGATGATCTTGGAACTCTGGATAATTGTCTGATCTTTATTCTGGTCCATTTGAACAGTGGATGCGGTAAGCATATAGCCCAAAAAATGACTCCTGGTCTTTATGAAACTCACACGTTTCATGCTTGGCATACAGGCTATTTCCAAGGAGCTCTATGTGCACCTACTGAAAGTGCGAGAAGATGTGTTCCCAATGAAAGGGGCAGAAGATAAGGATGACAGCCAAATACACGAACGCATGCTGTTTCAACATGTCCCTAAGTATCGTTAATTCAGGCCCGGGATACAGCGGATGTGTTGGCCACACAAAAATGCATCGCCAGATACTCATAGTGGCCATTAGAGGTGCTGACAGCTGTTTTCAACTCTTCTCCTTCTTTCATGTGAACTAGATTGTAAGCATTGCACAGATCACTTTTGGACAACATTGTTGCTCCCTGGAGATGTTCAAACGCAGAGGTCAGCAGTGGAAGAAGGTAGCGGTTCTTCACAGTGTTGTTATTCAGGGGCCGATAATCAATGAAGGGACGGAACTTGTCATCTTTCCTGCTCCCAATGAAGATTGATTCTGCCGGCGAGGTTGACGGATGCATAAAGCCCATAGCCAATGCCTCCCAGACATATTTCTCTGTAGCCGCCATTTCAGGACGAAAGTGTGAAAACATCAGCCCTGGAAAGGGCTAGTACCAGGTAGCAGGTCTATAGCATAGTCGGATGGCCGGTGTGGGGGTACGGAAGTAGCCGTCTTTTTTTATTGAAGAACTCAGGAAGTTACGCATATTTATTTCCAGACAGGTCCACATCTTTAGCGGACACAGGAGAGGATTCATGGAACGAAGCTTGAGCTGACTGGTAGACAGGGATGCCAGTCCCCACTCTTGGAGTGCTTTCAGAGACCAATTGATTTGTAGTTTATGCTAGGATTACCAGTGGAGACGAAGTGCAGTGACTGTTCAGGCAAATCAACCAGATAGAAAGAGACTTCTTCACGATGGACGCCTTTGAGCACAAGTTTGTGGGGTTCGATAGAATGTGTGGCTGAAGCGCAGATGTTGACCGTCCATTCCTTTGCTGTTGCTCTTGAGGTATGGAGATGTCTATGAGACTCACAGCTGCAGCAGTCAATAAACTCCTTGGGGTCATGGGTTCAAGACCCCCACGATAAGGCAGCAGCTAGTATTACATAATTAGAGAAAGTTTATGAAATACTTAAATGACTCGTCAGGACTTCCCTCCCTGCTGACGGGTGTCCTCTTTTACTGGACGGTTGGGATGTCCTGTACAGCCACATTAGGGGCAGGAACCTGTTCCCCTGCGCTGGTTTTGATCTTCCTGACACAAGCGCATCCGCCATACATGCATAGGCTTCTTCGTTGACTGGGTGCTGGGTGATGAAGGAGTGGGAGGAGCAGGGAGTGCGGTGAAAGATGGTGATCAGAGAGAGCGTAGGAAGCTTGAAATATACTTTCCTTGCGCCACTCAGTTACCCATCATCAACTCAAATAGCCAGGTTAGTCAGGTCATCTAGACTGTCCTACACATCCATTCAGAACCCCTGTGTTCTGTCCACGCTGGCAAACAATGATGTGCGATCACTCATTATAACCTGTCTTGACTGGAAGAATGCAGAATTTAACTGCACAGGCTCTCACCGCCCCTTTGCCTTGGCACAGGTCCAGGAGTCAGTGGGTAGCCTCCTTAGCCAGTGCTGCAAAACTATCCTTCACTCTGCAGCAATGAAACATTGGAACTACTGGACTGCTGGGTATCCTTGCTACCGTAATATGGAGAACAGGCTGAGTTGATGTCCATCTGGGAGTTTGACCCATACACGCAAGCTTTTGCGCATATCAACAAAACTATCAAACCGGGCTTGAATGTCAGCTGACACTGGGTAATAAAATACTTACAACCATCGAGATCTTCCTGGTGGAGGAACACGGTTCCTGTTCTGACGCGGGTGTCTGTCAGGTTCTGAATGCATGAGTCATTTCAGGTCCGACAGCGGGAATATTAGGACCAGACATTGTAGGGGCAGCACAAAAAGAAGACCTGCGAGATGCTGAGAGTGAGACTGACGCAGACTGAGGTGCGGAATTGACGAGAACCCTAATGGCTGCCAGATGACACTGGCTGTCTGCAGTGAGCTCGTGGACGTCGTCCGTGAGTCCGGAAATCGCAGGCAACTGACTGATTGTCTGCGGTGAGCTGTTGAACAGTTGCTGCAGTGGATGATAACTGTTCCTCCATGTGAGTCTCACTTGTCGGCACGAGATTATCACCCTTATTGCTTCTGTAACTTCACTCAGAACAGATTCAATTGCTCCTAGCTTGTCCCCTACCTGTTCAAGCAACCTCAGGGGCAAGGTCAGTGCTTTTCTCTCTCTGCTGGGTCCATCTCTGTGTATTGCAACTTGCTGTCAGTATCTTCAGATATGACCCAGGAGCGGTGGGGGGGAGAGGGGGAGAGGGGGAGAGGGAGGGAGGGGGAGAGGAAGGGGGAGACTGAATAAAACTGGTCAATAGGGGAAGGAAAACAATAAACGCTAGGCCAAACAGGGCTGTTAAGTAAATCTCTCAAATGGAAATCGAAGCCAACAACCCGGAAGAAATTTAACAATTGAACACAAAATGAATACAGCTAATCTGCAGAGTCAGTTTACTAGACAGACCAACTACTGAAACAAGGCCGAATGCAAGCAGGCATCGAAACATTGCTGTGCTTTGCTCAGGTCTCGACAAGCACTACGACGAAAAGAATGGAGTTAAATGCCATCACAATGAAATAATAATGAAATGACACCTGCATTTCCACAAACGCAATGGCCGAATCTACGGTATGCTGATCCTTGGTTATGACACAATAAGTTCAGTTACTCAGCATTCAGGAGGAGGTAGTCAACTGGAATAGGCATTGCCTTCCTGGAAGAAGCCAAAGAGGTGTAGTAGATAATTGAGTCTCTGACTGTAGGCCTGTAACTATTGGAGTGCCGCAGGGATCGGTGCTGGGCCTTTCGGTCTTTATCATTTATATCAATGATCTGGATGACAATATGGTTAATTGGATCAGCAAATTTAAATGATACCAGAACTGGAAGTGCAGTGAACAGCGTGGAAAGCTATCGTGGCTTGCAGCTTGACCGGCTGGAAAATGGGCTGAAAAATAGCAGATGCAATTCAATGCAGACACATGCCAAGTGTTGCATCATGGTAGATTCACACAGAGCAGATCTTGCACAGTGAATGGTTGGAAAATGAAGGAATGTAGCAGACCAAAGGTATCCAGAAACACATTTTCATAATTCAGCGAAAGGGGCGGCAGATTATGATAGGATTTTAAAGACTGCTTTTGTCACATTAGACTTCAGAAATGAAAATACGGAATACAGGAGAAGAAGTGTTAGATTGAACCTGTATAAGATATTGGTGAGACTGAATTCAGAATCTTGTGTGCATTCATGGTCACCGACGTAGAGGAAAGCTGTATATTAGGTTGAATGTGTACTGAGAAAATTTAACCAAGTTGTTGACGGGACTGGAGGACCTGAGTTATAAGGAAAGATTGAATTGGTTAAGATTTTATTTGTTGCATGGATATTTGATAGAGGTATGTGAAATTATGAGGTGCACAGATCAGAAGATTGCAAGCAGGCTTTTTCCGCTGAGGTCGGGCTTTGCTACAACACACGGTAATCGATTAAGGGTGAGAAGTGAAAACTTTAAGGGGAACGTGAGGGGAACCACTCAGGGGGTCGAGGGAGTGGATCGTACTACCGGTGCGTGTTGCAAGCATGTTCAATTTCAACTGTTACCAGAATTTTGGGTAGATACATGAATGGTAGGGGTACAGAAGGTTATGGCCGTTGGGAGTAGGCAGTTTAAATGGTTAGACAATGACTAGATGGGACAAAGGGCCTGTTTCAGTCATCACTTTTCTATAACTCAATGAAAGGTCAGCCACCCATTTTTGGGGAATTCAGATGGAGGTGAGAACATGTGTGGCTAGCTGCTTTCCGACCCTCAGTATGTGCAATGAAGCCCAGTTTTTTATTTATCCTGGGTTAATGAGCTCAGCTGAATTTGACCGATGGTCCTGATAATATGTGAAGTTAACTTTAGACTGAATGCCTGCTCAACAGTCCAGATGCGCAGCCCCTACTCTTATACCACAGCGATAAATACAGCAGGTGCAAGAGGAGAAGGGTATGCTGAACCTGTAGTTCCCTGTGCTCCCCACCTTAACAGGCTTTTACAGCTAAAACCAGATCTGCTGGAGACAAGCCAGAGATACAACTTCCAGAGTCAGATGTAAATTCTAGAACGTGCAGGCGATTATCACTATTCCCTTTGATATCAACAGTTATGTCACAATATATGAAATACTCACCTCATTTTCTTGTGCACTGAAATGTCCCTCCTTTGTCAACATCCAACCCAGTCTTTCAACCTTTTCTTCAATTGCTTGTTTCAGTCTGTCCCTGTAGAACTTTGTTAGTTGGTACAGTCGATACTCGTCCCACTGAGCCAGGAGCTCAGAGATTGTAGATTCTGTAGCTGTGAATTTAAAAAGGATAAGGTAGACACGAACTCGAATATCCCTCGTCTCCACTGCTGTCACCTTACGCAGCAAATCAATCATGTCTCGAATCTTAGTGTTACCTACATTTAGCTACAAAATACGGATTTTCTTCCAATCTTTTAAAACCGACATAACAATGCTCTGGACATCAGTTTACCAGAAGGACCAGTTCCCCACAGTCTTACTCCCAAACCACCCTCTCATCCAGTACAAATATGGCCAATAAATACTGTGATTGTCAATGATTCTCGCTTCTCTGAGATACTCTCTTCATCTGAGCGACTACTTTTCCTTAATTCACATCAAATAAATTATCTTAATCTGGGCAGCTGCATTTCCTTCAATACACATCATACAAATCCTCGCTTCAGGTAGTACATTTCCTGTAGTGGGGTAAAGGGTGCCCCACTACACCACATGTACCACACTCACATAGTATTTTCTCCTCTCTGACCAACCCTCCAAGTGCGTCTATTCCTTGGCGCACTTCCCACGGTCCCCTTGTAAATTTATAATAAGTTTGAATGGCCTTGACAGAGTAGATGTGGAAAGGAAGTTTCCCATGGTAGGAGAGTCTGAGGCAAAACAGACATGCGGAGCAATTTCTTTAACCAAAAGGTGGTGAATTTGTGGAATTTGTTCCCACATGCAGCTGTGGAGAACAGGTCGTTGGGTGTATTTAAGGTAGAGAGTGATAGGTTCTTGATTGGACATGGCATCAAAGGTTACGGAGGGAAGGTCGAGAACTGGGGTTGAGGAGAAGCAAAAAAAGAGGATCAGCCATGATTGAATGCTGGAGCAGACTCGATGGGCAGATGGCCTAATTCTGGTCCTATATCTTATGATCTTATAATCCCCTTCATTGTCCAATGTACCAGCAATTCTGGTAGCATTTGCAAACGCAAGAATGACATTAACAACTTTATCTCCCATATCTTTAATACAGATAGCAAACAGTGGATCCAGCATTCATAGATACCACTAGTCACAAGCCGACAATCTGAGTAGCTCTCTATTATTAACTGTCTGATTCCTTTCACCTGGTCATTTTTGTATCCAATTGTCCAGATCGTTCACAGGGAAATTAATCCTAGACTTGTATATGGTGACAGATGTGTACTTTGCTAATAAATTCACAGTGAATTTTGAACTTTTAATAAATGCAAAGGTCTGTGAATGTAGCAGCTCAAGTAGGCAATGTGTGGAGGCAATTGTTAACATTTTGACATCATTTGTTGCAGCACAGAGTACACTTGCAGGGAAGTCTTCTGACAACTTTATAAGTTGGTTGGGTCAGTCGGAACAGCGTGTGTAGTTCTAGTAACAATACAACCGGATGGATGTATTTGTACTGAAGAGAGTGCAGAAAAGATTCAGCAGGGGATTGCTTGTGATTGAATATTTCAATTACAGAAGATCGTATCGATAGTTTCTGATTCAAAGTCTCGGCCCAGACATTCCTTATTCATTTTCCCCCATAGATACTGCTTGACCTGCTGACACCCTCCCTTTTTGTGTGTTACGTGTTCTCGTCACTGAGTTGAAATGCCTTGGGATTCACATTAATCATACCCCTGATAGCCTTGTTTCATTCCATGATTGTCTCCTGCTCGTTCATATTCCTCAAAGACTCTGTGCTATTTCCGCGTAGAAGGACCTAAAGCATCCTTTTAGAAAACTACGTTCACCATTTGTCCTCAGCCCAGACTTTGATTAGTGCATTAAAACATCCAAACAGACATAATTTTCTCTACAAAGAGCTGTCTCCTGCTCCTGGGCCATTCTCAACACTGGTAATGTTCTCGGCTCGGCTGCCAGAAACAGATTCTGAAAACACCCTTCATCACCATTGCACTGCAGCCCAGAAAACCAGTTGGAAATTGCTGATTGTCCTTCCAAATCCCAAAATTCTTTGTTACCACGCAATCTCTTAAATCCCAGAAATGCTTCAATTATCTGGCGGTGACTTTCAGAAATGAATCTTGGAGTGTCTTCAACATCAGTGCCTGTCTAGAGGTGAAACAGACTTGACTGTTCCCTTCACTTCCATCACTCACAAGAGCTAAGTAATCCACTAATATTAAAGCCTATAGCAACTATTTCTTCAGATACAAAAACTGTAAAAGAGAGTTAAGAGTGGATATGGAAATCAATACGTAGTGTGCATCAGTTTTCACAGTGGAAAACACTAGCAATATGTTGGAAGTTTCAGGTGTCAGGTGTAATGAAGCGTATGAAGTTACCATTACTCGGGAGGAGGGTTTTGAGAAAATGAAAGGTCTGAAAGTACAGTAGTCACCTGGACCAGGTGTTGCACTTCCCAGAGTTCTGAAAGAAGTGGCTAAAGTAATCGTACAGGCATTAATAATGATTTTTCAAGAATCACTAGATTCTGGAATGGTTCCAGAAGTTTGTAAAATCCCAAATGCCCATTCCACGCTTCAAGAAGGGAGAGAGGCAGATGAAAGGAAACTATAGGCTAGTTTGTCTGACCTCAGTTGTTAGGAAGATGTTGCAGTCTATTACTAAGGATGTCTCAAAATACTTGGTGGCACATGATACAATAGGTCGTAGGTCATAGTTTTCTCAACAAAACATCTTGCCCGACAGATCAGTTGCAATTCTCTGAAGAAAGAACAAATAGACAATAGTGAATCGGTTGATATTCTGTAGTTCGATTTTCAGAAGACCTTTAAAAAGATGCCGCACGTAAGGCTGCATAACCAGCTACGAGCCCATTGTAGTACAGGAATGAATCGAGAATGGATAAAACAGGAGTTGTTTGGCAAGGTGCAAAGAGTGCCAATAAAGGGAGCATCTTCTGCTTGGCCGTGTGACTAGTGGTGTGTCCCCAGCAGTCTGGGTTAGGTCCGGTTCTTTTTTACGTTATATGTCATTAATTTGGATGACAGAATTTATGGTTTGTTGCAAGTTTGCAGGTGATCTGAAGACAGAAGAGGTTTCGAGGAAGTAGAGATGTTACAGAAGGACTTTGACCGATTAGGGGAATGGGCAAATAAATGGTAGATGGAATACAGTGTTTGGAAGTGTACTGTAATGCAATTCGTAAAAAAAAGGAAATGAAAGTGTTGACTATTTTCTAAATGGAGAAAAAATACAAGAAACTGAGGTGCAAAAGAATTGGGAGTCCTTTTGCAGGATTCGCTACGGTTATTTTGCAGGTTGAGTTTGTGGTGAAGAAAGCAAATACAATGTAGACATTCATGTCAAGAGACTAGCATATCGAACCAAGGATATAATGATGACTATTTATTTTTAAAAATGGTGAAGCCTCACTGGGAATATTGTGAGCAGTGTTGGGCCCCTCATCTTAGAAAAGCTATGCTGAAACTGCAGAGGGTTGAAAGGAGGTTCACAAAAATGATTCCAGGATTGAATAGCTTGTCACATGAAGAACATTTGATAGCCCTGGGCCTGTATTCAGTAGAATTTAAAAGAATGACTGTGACCTCATTGAAACCAATCGAATGGTGAAATTACTTTTTTAGATTTGTTGTGGAGAGAAGGGCTGTAATATTGGGAAAGTCCAAGACCAGCCCCAGAAGAGAGTGGCGTCCTTTTAGAATATAGGTGAGGACAAATTTCTTTATCCAGAGAGCAGTGACTCTGGACTGGGCAAAATCGCAAATCAACAACTTCTTTCTCTATCTTATTACCATAACACCATAAGACCATAAGACATAGCAGCAGAATTAGGCCATATGGCCCACCGAGACTGCTCGACCATTCAATCAAGGCTGACAGTTTTTAAAAAATCTCGTCCTCAACCCCAGTTCCCGGCCTTCCCCCGTAACCTTTGTTGCCATGTCCAATAAATAATCTATCAATGTCTGCCTCAGATAAAACCAAGAACATGGCCTCCACAGCTGCAAATTCCATAAATTCACCGCCATTTGTCTAAAGAAATTTCTCCGCATCTCCTTTTTAAAAGGACGCCCCTCTGTCCTGAGGCTGTGCCCTCTTGTCCGAGACTCTTCCACCATGGGAAACATCCTTTCTGCATCTTCTCTGACTATGCCTTTCAACATAAGACTACAACATATAGCAGCGTAAGTAGGGCATTCAATCATGGGCTGATCTACTTCATCCAGTCATCCCCACAATCCTGCTTTCACCCCATATGCTTTGATGCCCTGGCTAATCAGGAATCTATCTATCTCAGCCTTAAGTGCACCCAATGACCTGGCCTCCACAGCCACTTGTGGCAACAAATTCCACAGATTTGTCACCCTCAGACTAAAGTAATTTCCCCGCATCTCAGTTCTAAAAGGAAGCCCTTCAATCACGCAACGAATGGGAATAAAATAATCCTTTTCTGGTTGGCTGTCCCGTGACTAGTGGTGTTCCGCAGGGGTCGGTGTTCAGACCACTTCTTTTCCTGCTGTATATTATTGATTTAGACGATGGAATAGATGGCTTTGTTGCCAAGTTTGTTTCTCCTACAATGGAGTCTGTCTTACCTCCGTACTTGGGTTCCAGTTTCGACATTTACCACATGTTCTCTAATTCCAATGTCTACAAACTGCAAGTGTGTAGAATGACCCACGGATGTGATGTCCGAGTAAATAGTCCGTGATTCCCCGTTTTATATCTACATAAATAAAATAAAAATCGGCGGGATACATTGACCAAAAGGATGTGGCGGTGCTGCTGCTTGACTCATGACTACTAGCTACTCGTCCAGTCATGAACGCTCTGCTTGAAGAAAGTGAGAAAATGATCCCTGCCGAAACCACGGACGCTGAGGAAACTCTCTAAAATTGTTGCAGCCCGTTAAATGCAGATTTCTGAATTTGGTAAACGTTGGTGGAATTGGTGATCACCCCTGTGAATGTGCGCATTCAGAATTGCTTTTTGTAGGGCGGCGTACAACCGCTCCGTTCGAACGTTCCAGAGTGATGGTTACTGTCCAGCAAGAGTTCTCACTCAATGTCAGCAAGACTAAGGAATTGATTACAGCCTTCAGGAGAAGGAAACCAGAAGTCCCTGAGGCATTTCTCATCAGAGAATCAGAAGTGGAGTGGGTTAGTGACTTCAAATACCTAGATGTTATCAGTTTGGAGGAACTGTCTTGTGCCAAGCACGAGTGCAATTCTGAAGAAAACACGGCAGCGCCTCAATGTTTTAGCAGTTTTCGGAGATTTCTCATCACATCTAAAATGTTGACAGATTTCTATGAATACGTAATGCAGTATATTGAACAGCTGCATGGCAGCCTGTCATGGATGCACCAATGCTCTAAAATGTAATGGATAGGGTACAGTTCATGAAGCATACAGCGCTCCCTATCATGGATCCTGCTGTAATCTCCATGTTTCTGCATGCAGTCATCCACTTATGCGATGGCTGGTCTCCACAGATTTGCGCTGCCCATACTCATCCATTTCTCCATTCTTCTTCTTTTCCTTATCAGATCAGTCTGTTATGTTTCAATTCACTGCCTGAATCTGATCTGACTGACCTGCATCAGTTTCTACTTGTATTCGGCCCAAGGCCACAACGATATTATCTTAGTTTTTTTTTCATCCCAGACTTGCAACCTAGATCATTTATTTTGTTATTTCCCACCCAGACTAGTTCAAACCCAAACAACCAGGACAGCTAAAACACTGGGCCCAAACCATCAATGACAGGTTGCATTCCCAAATGAAAGCCGTGGAAGAATCATCAGGTACGTCGTCTGCTGAAGGCTAGATCTGTGGCATTAAAGGCTGGCGACACAGATCTGTACCACAGGACCAAGTATGAGGCGAATGGCTATCACAAGGGCGAAGAGACAATTTCTTATGATGTTGGAGGTGACATTGGATGTCGACAACTCTGGCAGAGTTTGCAAACAATTAATTCCTACAAAGTGAAACCCAATTGAATGAATGGTAGTGATGCTTCACTACCATATAACCCAAAAACTTCTATGCCCACATTGAAAGGAAGAATATAACTACAGCTGTGACAATCCGTGATGGACTTGGTGACCCTGTGATCTGTCTGTCAGGGGCCGATGTTAGGATGTCTTTAAAGAAATCGAACCTCCGAAAGGTGGAAGCTGCCGACGGAGAACATGATAAGGCGCAGAAAACTTGTGCTAACCAACTGGTGGAAGTATGCACGGACATTTTAATTTCTCACAGCTACAGACGGAAGTTCCCACTTGCTTCAAAATGGCAACAATTATACCAGTGCCAAAGAAGAATAATGTGCGCTGCCTTCATGGCTATTGCCCCGTAGCACTCATATCTACAGTGATGAAATGATTTGATAGGTTGGTCATGACTCGACTCAGCACTTGCCTCAGCAAGGACCTGGACCCATTGCAATTTGCCTATCGCCACAATAGGTCAACAGCAGGTGCAATCTCAATGGCTCTTCACACGGCCTTAGACCACCTGGACAATACAAACAGCTGTCAGGATGCTGTTCATCGACTATAGCTCAGTATTTAATAACATCATTCCCACAATCCTGATTGAGAAGTTACAGAACCTGGGCTCCTATACCTCTCTCTGCAATTGGATCCTAACTAGAAGACCGCAATCTGTGCGGATTGGTTTTAACATCGCCGCCTCGCTGCCGATCAACATGGTGCAGCTCAGAGGTGTGTGCTTAGCCCACTGCTCTGCTCTCTCTACCGTCATGACTGAGTGGCTGGGCATAGCTCAAATACCATCTATAAATCTGCTGATGATACAACCATTGTTGGGAGAATCTCAGATGGAGACGAAAGGGCGCACATGAGTGTGGTATGCCAACATGTGGAGTGGTGCCGCAACAACCTGGCACTCAACGTCAGTAAAGCAAAAAAAAAGCTGATTGTGGACTTCGGGAATGGTAAGATGAAGGAATGCATACCAATCCTTAAAGAGGGGTCAAAGTGGAGAGAGTGATCTGGGTGTCAAGATCTCCGCGGACCTAACCTGGTCCCAAAATACCGATGTAACTACAATGAAGGAAGGCAGCGTCCATATTTCATTAGGAGCTTGTAGAAATTTGGTACGTCAACAAAAAAACACTCAATATCTTCTATAGATATACTGTGGAGAGAACTCTAACAGGCTGTATCCTTCTCTACTACAGGGGAGGGGGCTACAGCAGAGGACGAAAGAAGCTGCAGAGGGCGAGAAATTTCTTCCGCTCCAGCTTGGGTACTAGCCTACAAATTACCCAGGTTACCTTCAAGGAGCGGTGTCTCTGAGAGGCAGCGTCCATTTTTAAGGACCTCCATGGACCTCCAGCACCAAAGGCATCCTCTTTTCGCATTTTACCCCCACTGCCATCCGATTCCTGAATGGACAGTGATCCCGTGAACAATACCTCACATTTTTAATATATATTATGTCTGTTGTTGCACAATTTTTAATCAGTTCAGTCTACGTTTACTATAATAGATATTATTATTACATTTCTTTTTCTTCTGTATTATATAGAGAATTGAACTGCTGCTAACTCCTGGGTGACCAAGGATGGGAGCTCACCGTTCAGGGATATTCAATATTCAGGAGGGATAGACATGAAAGAAAAGGAGGTGGGGTGGCGTTGCTGGTTAAAGATGAGATTAACGCAATAGAAAGGAAGGACATAAGCCGGGAAGATGTGGAATCCATATGGGTAGAGCTGCATAACACTAAGGGGCAGAAAACACTGGTGGGAGTTGTGTACAGGCCACTTAACAGTAGTAGTGAGGTTGGGGATGGTATTAAACAGGAAATTAGAAATGTGTGCAATAAAGGAACAGCAGTTATAATGGGTGACTTCAATCTACATGTAGATTGGGTGAACCAAATTGGTAAAGGTGCTGAGGAAGAGGATTTCTTGGAATGTATGCGGGATGGTTTTTTGAACCAACATGTCGAGGAACCAACTAGAGAGCAGGCTATTCTGGACTGGGTTTTGAGCAATGAGGAAGGGTTAATTAGCAATCTTGTCATGAGAGGCCCCTTGGGTAAAAGTGACCATAATATGGTGGAATTCTTCATTAAGATGGAGAGTGACATAGTTAATTCAGAAATAAAGGTTCTGAACTTAAAGAGGGGTAACTTTGAAGGTATAAGACATGAATTAGCTTAGATAGACTGGCAAATGACACTTAAAGGATTGACGGTGGATATGCAATGGCAAGCATTTAAAGGTTGTATGGATGAACTACAACAATTGTTCATCCCAGTTTGGCAAAAGAATAAATCAAGGAAGGTAGTGCACCCGTGGCTGACAAGAGAAGTTAGGGTTAGTATCAATTCCAAAGAAGAAGCATACAAATTAGCCAGAAAAAGTGGCTCACCTGAGGACTGGGAGAAATTCAGAGTTCAGCAGAGGAGGACAAAGGGCTTAATTAGGAAGGGGAAAAAAGATTATGAGAGAAAACTGGCAGGCAACATAAAAACTGACTGTAAAAGCTTTTATAGATATGTAAAAAGGAAAAGACTGGTAAAGACAAATGTAGGTCCCCTACAGACAGAAACAGGTGAATTGATTATGGGGAGCAAGGACATGGCAGACCAATTGAATAATTACTTTGGTTCTGTCTTCACTAAGGAGGACATAAATAATCTTCCAGAAATAGTAGGGGACAGAGGGTCCAGTGAGATGGAGGAACTGAGAGAAATACATGTTAGTAGGGAAGTGGTGTTAGGTAAATTGAAGGGATTAAAGGCAGATAAATCCCCAGGGCCAGATGGTCTGCATCCCAGAGTGCTTAAGGAAGTAGCCCAAAAAATAGTGGGTGCATTAGTGATAATTTTTCAAAACTCGTTAGATTCTGGACTGGTTCCGGAGGATTGGAGGGTGGCTAATATAACTCCACTTTTTAAAAAAGGAGGGAGAGAGAAACCGGGGAATTATAGACTGGTTAGCCTAACGTCGGTGGTGGGGAAACTGCTGGAGTCAGTTATCAAAGATGTGATAACAGCACATTTGGAAAGCGGTGAAATCGTCGGACAAAGTCAGCATGGATTTGTGAAAGGAAAATCATGTCTGACGAATCTCATAGCATTTTTTGAGGATGTAACTAGTAGAGTGGATGGGGGAGAACCAGTGGATGTGGTATATTTGGATTTTCAAAAGGCTTTTGACAAGGTCCCACACAGGAGATTAGTATGCAAACTTAAAGCACACGGTATTAGGGGTAAGGTATTGATGTGGATAGAGAATTGGCTAGCAGACAGGAAGCAAAGAGTGGGAATAAACAGGACCTTTTCAGAATGGCAGGCAGTGACTAGTGGGGTACCGCAAGGTTCAGTGCTGGGACCCCAGTTGTTTACAATATATATTAATGACTTGGATGAGGGAATTAAATGCAGCATCTCCAAGTTTGCGGATGACACGAAGCTGGGCGGCAGTGTTAGCTGTGAGGAGGATGCTAAGGGGATGCAGCGTGACTTGGATAGGTTGGGTGAGTGGGCATATTCATGGCAGATGCAATTTAATGTGGATAAATGTGAAGTTATCCACTTTGGTGGCAAAAACAGGAAAACAGATTATTATCTGAATGGTGGCCAATTAGGAAAAGGGGAGGTGCAACGAGACCTGGGTGTCATTATACACCAGTCATTGAAAGTGGGCATGCAGGTACAGCAGGCGGTGAAAAAGGCGAATGGTATGCTAGCATTTATACCGAGAGGATTCGAGTACAGGAGCAGGGAGGTACTACTGCAGTTGTACACGGCCTTGGTGAGACCACACCTGGAGTATTGTGTGCAGTTTTGGTCCGCTAATCTGAGGAAAGCCATAGAGAGAGTACAAAGAAGGTTCACCAGATTGATTCCTGGGATGGCAGGACTTTCATATGATGAAAGACTGGATGAACTGGGCTTGTACTCGTTGGAATTTAGAAGATTGAGGGGGGATCTGATTGAAATGTATAAAATCCTAAAGGGATTGGACAGGCTAGATGCAGGAAGATTGTCCCCGATGTTGGGGAAGTCCAGAACAAGGGGTCACAGTTTGAGGATAAAGGGGAAGCCTTTTAGGACATAGATTAGGAAAAACTTCTTCACACAGAGAGTGGTGAATCTGTGGAATTCTCTGCCACAGGAAACAGTTGAGGCCAGTTCATTGGCTATATTTAAGAGGGAGTTAGATATGGCCCTTGTGGCTACGGGGGTCAGGGGGTATGGAGGGAAGGCTGGGGCGGGGTTCTGAGTTGGATGATCAGCCATGATCATAATAAATGTCGGTGCAGGCTCGAAGGGCCGAATGGCCTACTCCTGCACCAATTTTCTATGTTTCTAAGTTAACAAATTTCACAACACATGCCGGTGATAATAAACCTGATTCCAATTGAAGCATTGTAAGGGAAAGGTCTGTTGATCGTTTGCCCTTGATGATTTCTGACAAAATTACTGCACCTCTTTCAAGCTTGGTTAAGTAGTCTGTTGCAGAGTTGATGCATAGTTGAGAGTCTCACTTGTGCAGAGAAGCAAATTTGTTTCCATCTGTCTCAGTAATTTGCTGATAAATTCAAAATGAGACCAACTGGAACATTTTCTGCCCAGGAATCCAAATGTTTCTAACTTTCTCTCCCTGTGACCCCAGGTGAGTGGGAGTGGATTGGTATGATACTGTTTTAAGTCTTTGCAATTGTGCTGCACAACGCTCAGACAGTCAGGCACAGTTTAGTGACCATCCACTTTGTCACTTTATCATTTCCGGTCAGTCATCTCATGTTCAGATACTCCCACAACCAGCCTCTATTTAAGTACATACCATCAGTGTTTGCATACAGTTAATCCTATGTATTTACCAGCACATTAAATAGCTGCGTGTAATTTTATTTTTCATAGTATTCCATTTATATTTATTCTGTTTTTATAAGTAATGTGTTTTTGACAGCTGCACCGGACTCGTGCAATATTCGTTCTGCTCTCCTTTACACTCGTGGACTGCTGAATGACAGTAAACAATCCTAAAGCATGAGATAGATTGGGTTGGAGTCACAGAGAGGTACAGACTGGGCAAATAGAGAACAATCAATGCTTAAATCGCACAAGCTAATGAATAATTGCTGGCATTCTGGTACCTTTACTTATTGGTGTTTCTGAGAATCGATAATTCAATGAAAATGATTCAACACAATTCAAATTAACGCTGCAAAGGGATATTTTAATTTGCGTCTCACGGTCATTATTCCATGAGCGGTGAAATTCAACAACTTCACAATAAGAAGGTGGAATATAGGAGCGTTAATGACTCCTAACGGCAACTCCAAGCTTGCCTTTTCAGAAACAGCTCTATTTCCATCTTTAATATCTCCGTTTTTCCTCCTCAAGGTTGTTTTGAAGACCCTGACCTGGAGTTACAGGCTGACTACGGTTCCTTGCGGGAATGGGATCCGCTATCGTGGTTTCACAACTGTCCATTATTCGGCACACCAAGGGCTCGGCCTAAGAACTTTGCTCATCTTTGGAGGTCTGAATTTTCGTGGCTCTGCAGACGGGGGGTTCAGAGGTCAGTGTCCGAGCAGAAGACTGGTGTGCAGTGTAAGATAGAAGATCTAAGACTGTGTGCCCAGCAACTCGAGATCTTTAAGCACATAGCTTGGAAAAAAAGCGACGCAACAGACTTTTAACATCGTGAAATGGAGACCACCTTTTCTCCCTTATTAGGGAGAGAGAGAGCCTGTGGTATGTCGAATGCCGGGTGAACAATGTAGTCTTTGCAGTACTGCAAGTCCGTGCCTTTGCTGTTGTGGGTTTTTATGTAGATGGGGTTAGGGGATTGTTGCTTTCTGCTGCTTACACGTGGGAGAGAGAGGAGCTTTAACTATCATTCACTCTTTAGGGGCACTCCACTGTTTTCGTGAATTGCTCCGAAGAAATAGCATTTGAAGATGTGTATTGTATACATTTCACTGACATTAACCTTTGAAACTTTGAAAAAGCACGAAAATGCATGGTTCAACGACATTTCGAATTACTGGTCTTGTGAACTCAGTGACGTAATAGGAGAGGGCTGGAGAAGCCGGTGACGTGGAAAGGGTGATATCAGAGATCAAAGCTCTGAACATCATAAGGAAACCTGGTACATGAGTAAAAAGGGACATTCAGACATAGCGTAATGTTTACGGTTCTGTGCCTACTGCAGTCAAAATACATACCAGAGGAATGCATAGACCTGACAAAATACAGCTATCAATAGGGATCATTGCTTACAAGGCAGCATCTAGCAAAAGTATGGGTATGAAGTTAGTCATCATTTTTAGATTATGAAGACATGCAGTCCTCTTTTATTGTCATTTAGTAATGCATGCATTAAGAAATGATACGATATTTCCTCTGGTGTGATATCACAAAACACAGGACAGACCAAGACTGAAAAAACTAACAAAACTATATAATTATAACATATAGTTACAACAGTGCAACAATACCATAACTTGATGAAGAAGTCCATGAGAACAGTAAAAAGTTCAAAGTCTCTCAAATGTCCCACATCTCACGCAGACAGGAGGAGGAAGAAAAACTCTCCCTGCCATGCCCGACCACAGTCCGACTCTGAGTCATCCGAAAACTTCGAGCCTCCGATCCGCTCTCTGACACCAAGTACTGAGCGTCATCTCTATCCGAACGATTCAACCTCAATCTCGGTCACCAACAGCAGGCAAAGCCGAGGATTCTGATGCCTTCCCTCTGGAAGATTCCCGACTGCGCAGTAACAACAGCAGTGAACTGGCGTTTCAGAAATTTCTCCAGATGTTCCTCTGTGCTTTCACGTCTGTCTCCATCAAATCAGAATTGTCCATGGTCCCTATTTAACGGATACAATATCATTTTTCACCGGAGGGCTGCGCACGCGCGGGGCACTGCTCTCTCTCCTCCCGCCGAATTTGCAGTCTCAGCAGGATTGACAGCGGGCCAGGGACTCCAACTAGTTTGCGGAGTTGACCGGGGGAGGGGGGTGAAGGGAGTGGGGCTGAAGGCTCCGGACACCAGGAAAATGAAATTCCTACTGGCGTCGGAAGGATGGCTGGAATCTTTTCTGCAGCTATATCTAGTTATTTGTGGTCTCATTTTACCTGCGGTGAAAGTGAACCGCCTTCCGGGAAAGGAGAAGCAAAATAGTATTCTGCTGGTGACACGTCACATTCATCATCAGTTACCAGTCAGTGTGGCTTTAAATGGGAGGCTTCGATGCAAAGGAGCAATAACTCTCCTCAGGTAAACCAACACACATCGCTGGTAGGTTACATGGAGATTAAATCAAGACAGGTAAGAACACCTGGTCAGTGTAGTCTCCTTTCCCAGGTAGTAACTTTTCTATTCTTTGGGTGTTCATTGGGCGGGGTTTCGTCAGAGGAACTTAGTAGGTAGAAGTATTGACATTTGACACCTGGAACTTCTGCAAATCCCATTATCCCCATTACTTCCTCTCGAGCGTCATTTTCTAGCAGTCCAATATCGACTCTAGCCTCTCTTTTAAACATTATGTATCTGAGGAAACTTACGCTATCTTCCTTAATATCATTGGCTAGCATAATTTCGTATTCCTCCTTTGAATTCTTAATGCCTTCTGCTGTTTTTTTAAAATCTTCCCAATCCTCTAACTTCCTATGAACTCTTGCTCTATTACGTGCCTCTTGTTTGTGTATTATGTTGGATTTGACTTCTCTTCTTCGTCCGGGTGTGTCATCTTTTGTTTTGGAAATGTTTCCTCCTTGGGATGTATGTATCCTGTGCCTTCCAAGTTCCTTCTAGAAATTGCAGCCCTTGCCTCTCTGTTGTTATCCCTAGCAGTGTTCTTTTCAAATCATTTCTGGCCAATTCCTCTCCCAAACTTTTGTAATTACCTTTATTCAAACCTAATTCTGATACACCTGACTTTAGCTGCTTCTTCTGAAATATCAGGGTGAATTCGATCATATTATGATCATTTTCCCCAAAGCAGCCTTTTACCAAGCTCTCTAATTAATCCCAGCTCATTACACAGCACCCAATCCAGAATAGCTGATCTGGTAGTCGGCTCAACCTCGAGATGCTCTAAAAAGCCATCTTTCAAGCATTCTAGAAATTCCCCCTGTTGGTATCCAGCATGATGATGATTTGCCCAGGCTCCCTGCAGATTGAAATCTCCCATGACTAATGTAACATCGTCCTTTTGGTATGCATTTTCTCTCTCCCATTGTAATTTTTAGACCACATCCTTTGGGGAGTCTGTACATCAGGGTCTTTTACCCTTACAGTTCGTTAGCCCGATCTATAATGATTAAACACCTTTGGACCCCGTATCACCCTTTTCTGATTATTTGATTTCATTTTTAATCAACAGGGCAATGCCGCCCGCTTTACCCTCTTGACTGTCCTATCGCCACATTGTGTATCCGAAACATTACGCTCATTATTTATCCATGATTCAGTGATTCATACAACATCCTATACACCTATTCCAACCTATGACTGTGTGACAAGTTCTTCTACCCTATCTCGCATACTTAGCGCATTCAAGTATAACACCTTAAGTCCAGTATTTACCTGTTTCGATTTTATCCATCTATTATAATTCAACTCATCCTCTTGACTGCAATTTTGCCCTATCATCAGCCTTTCCTTGTTTGGAGCCTCAGTTTCTGAACTGACTACCGCATCTTCAGCACTATCACGCCGGTTCACATCCCCGGGAAAAGATAATTTAAATCCACCAAAAAGAATCCAGCCAACCTGCCCGCAAGGATATTGGACACCTCGGGTTCAGGAGTAACCTGTACCATTGGTGCAGGTCATACACATGCCAGAATCACCACAACAATCTCAACTACAATATCTTTCAAAATCGTTAATGACAATGAGCAAAACGGCAACAAATCGTCTCTGTGTTCGATGTCCCCAGCGATAATCAACACTCTTCAGAGATTATCCGTCTGCTGTCAGTGGCCGCATAACCAGGACTTACGATATACACCAGCGGCTCATACAGCCATTGTCCACCAGCTCCCATGGCTGCACACAAACTTTATCGGTGGGGGTGGGGCTGGTGGTGTGCTGAGCTGGGGTATAGCGTGTTCAAGGGCAAACTGCAGGCTAGCGGAGGGAAGCATCTCTTTTATTTGGTCAAAGTGCAGAAAATTCTTTCCAGAAATAGTTTAGTGTATTTGTGGATAAAAAACCTAAAATATGAAATGAGGTGCTGCTTGTGTTGAGTGGCTGCAGATAAAACACACCAGGGATGCTAAAACTATCGAGTCGACCTCATTTACAGCTTTATACAGCTGCTTCTTTTTCTGAACTCACATATTGGCAATGACATAGTCAATATAATTGTTTAAATATCTTGTATACATGTATATCCTGTTGAACATACTTAAACACTTTAACATATTGTGAAGAATGCTGCAAATAAATGTTCAGGTTTGTGTTGTTCCAACCAGGCTGTGTACAACAACAAAGGGTATTATTGCACATCACAAATCACATTAATTGCATTCAGAAATAGATTCAGTTAATTCATTGTAGTTCAGCACATACAGACATATGGAATATGCCACATGTTGTTATGAAATGAAAATAGTACATGTTATTATTATAGATTTTGCAACCATATGAAATGTTTCTCCAATACGAGTAAACATTCCAAGGAAGAAGTCTCTACAGATGGGGAAGGATGTGAAACACAACCTTGATGAATCTGCCCAAAATTTACATTAATCACATTCAGACTCACCTCTCTGACCTCCTGTGGAGCCACTGTGTAGATTGGAACTGCAAAGTGGCAGACACAACCAGACACATTGAGTACACTGCTGGAACATCAGAACGATGACAGGATTTGTATTCAAAATGCAGAATGGTCTGAACTTTGAAAACACGTCACTGACCGATGGGATATTGTCACTGCAACTCTGGATCTAAGCTCACTGAACTGAGATGATAACCTCACAGCTGGCCACGCTGCCGACACCATTACTATTCCCTGCCCATCGTCGATCATGACGATAATGTTGTCTCTGGAGCCTTAACACTGACCACACTGCTAATGTAACAGCGTGTCCTGGTCATTCTCTGAAATACATTCCTAAGACACCCATATTTTAACTTCTTCCTTCTCTGCATAGTATTCAATTGGAGATTTACCCAAATCCTTGAGTCAGCTGATCGCGATTAGGTAGATCAATGGCACCAACAAATGCAATATTGTATTATGTACATTACTGCCCCATATGACTGAATAGCTAACAAACCAGGTGGAGAATTAGTACAGATGCTTCTCTCCTACGGTGTTAGCACTAATATCAAATGCAGGATCCCTGCCATCCTCCTACATCAGCTTTCACCTTAAATGTGCAACTGATGTGTCGTTGTTCTAATACCAATTAATTTCAATTTGTCGAAATGCAGCTGGAATAAGAGAAAATCTGCAGGTGATGGAAATCCGAACAACACACATAAAATGCTGGAGGAATTCAGCGGGCCAGGCAGCTTCTACGGAAAGGAGTGCAGTCGACGATTCAGGACGAAACATGTCGGCAGGGCTGGAGACAAAAAAAGCTGAGGTGTAGATTTGAAAGGTGTGTCGGGGGGGGGGGGGTGAGAGAAATGCCAGGAAATAGGTGAAACTTGGAGGGGAAGGGATGAAGAAAAGATCTAGGAAGTTGATTGGTGAAAGAGACAGAAGGCCATGGAAGAAAGAAAAAAAAATGCGTGGATAGGAGCACCAGAGGGAGGCAATGGGCTGGCAAGGACATAATATGAGAGAGACACACAAGGGAATGGGCAACAGTGGGGGAGGGGGGGGTGGCATTACTGGAAGTTTGAGAAATCGATCATGCCATCAGGTTGGAGGCTAATGGAACAGAATATAAGGTATTGTTCCTCCAATCTAAGTGTAGCCCTATCGTGACATTGGAGGAGCCCATAGACGGACATATTGGAATCGGAACGGGAAGTCAAATTAATATGGGTGGCCACTTGAAGATCCTGCTTGTTCTGGCGGATGGAGCATAGATACTGAGCAAAGTGGTCCCCCAATCTACGCCGGTTCTCACGCGATATACATCGGGTGTGGTTTTCCTATAGATAAGTCACTGCACAACAGATTGGGAATTATATTAAACGAACACCAACACAAATAATTTGTCTCCATCACATGGATGGCGGAGCAAAGTGATTGAACAACGCAGTAATGTGAGGCACAGAAGTTGATCATTTTAACTTTAGCTTCAGCACAGTCAATTTTTCAAACACCATACGTGTAGCATAAACTTATATACAAGATAAAGCATTATTAGCATCTATTTCATTACATCTGGTAGTGAAATAATCAAAACGGGACATCTTTCTCACTGTGCGAGACGGTAAACTATTTAGATAATAGTCGTGGAAAGGGATTGGTAATGCAGAGGGATCTGAGGAAAACATTTTCCAACCATATACCAGAAGCAGTCTGGAATGCACTGTGTAAAGTGACTGCTGGTGGAGGGTAAACTCAAAACATTTACAAGTGTAATATCGCACAGTAGATTGAGAGAGTTGCCAGATATGAAGCAAGCAAACTGTTTGCACTTCTGGAACTTGACAACTATTAGAGGCGTAGTTCATTTCTTAAATGGATCCTACGCAGCAATAAATAAAGTAGCCGTGGATGTTAGCAGCGAATCACTGACTGTACAAAATCAGAACCAGAATGAGGATTAGTATCACCAGCATATGTCATGAAATCCGTCTTTATGCGGCAGCAGTACATCGCAATGCACAATAACAAAAACCGTAATTCCCCTTACTGAAATTAAACGTTTCCCTAACTTGTCTGTTCCTATCCCCCTCCAATACTATGGTAAAGGAGATAGAATCGTGATCACTATCTCCAAAATACTCTCTGACTGAGAGACCTACCACCTGACCGGGTTCATTTTCCAATGCCAGATCAAGTACAGTCTCTCCTCTTGTAGGCTTATTGTGTCACAAAATCTTCCTGAGCACACCTAACAAACTGCATCCCATCTAAATCGCTTACTCTAGAGAGATGCCAATCAATATTTGGGAAATTAAAATCTCCCACCACAACAACCCTGTTATTATTACTCCTTTCCAGAATCTGTCTCGCTGTCTGCTCCTCGATGTCCCTGTTACTATTGGGTGGTCTTTCAAAAAAAAAACACCATGTTGCATTATTGGCCCCTTCCTATTCCTAACTTCCACCAACACAGACTCCGTAGACAACCCCTCCATGACTTCATTCCTTTCTGCAGCAGTGACACTATCTCTGATCAACAGTGCCATGCCCTCACCTCTTTTGCCTCCCTCCCTGTCCTTTTTGAAACATCTAAAGCCTGGCACTTGAAGTAGCCATTCCTGCTCCTGAGCCATGCAAGTCTCTGTAATGACCACAACGTCACAGCTCCAAACAATGTTACCTCTAATTTTTAGTAGTCAGTGTGCACAAAAATCTTATGTTGTGCAATTTATTTTTCCTGTGACAAAAGTATGAGCGCACTGAATGCACACATGGCACAGTTTATGTAGGTTTGTTATGTATTTGACATAAAACTGCACAGAATTGGAGGCCGGTAACTAGTGGTGTGCCTCAGGGATCTGTACTGGGTCCAATGTTGTTTTTCATATACATTAATGATCTGGATGATGGGGTGGTAAATTGAATTAGTAAGTATGCAGATTATGATACTAAGATAGGTGGCGTTGTGGATAAAAAAAAATAGCTTTTCAAAGCTTGCAGAGAGAATTAGGCCAGTTAGAAGAGTGGGCTGAAAGAAGGCAGACAGAGTTTAATGCTGATAAATGTGAGGTGCTACATTTTGGTAGGACTAATCAAAATAGGACATACGTGGTAAATGTTAGGGCAGTGAAGAATGCAGTATAACAGAGGGATATAGGAATAATGGTGCATAGTTCCCTGAAGGTGGAATCTCATGTGGATAGGGAGGTGAAGAAAGCACTGCACATTTCTTCAGCTTTTTTTCAGCTCAGAGATATCGTTGGGCTGCACAGCTGAAAAAAAAACATAGGGATTGTTCTTAACAAGGAAGATTCCAGGACTGAAAAGGGTGGGAAATGTATGATGCCTCTGGGCGTGTAGTCTTAATAGTTTAAAATACTGAGAGGACATCTGATTGAAATACACACAAATTAAAAGTCCAAAAGTCCTAGATGGAATAGATATCATGAGTTTCCGTGTTGTATGACTCTATATCAATCTACAGTATACTTTTCTGCTGATAAAAAGAGAAACTGGTGTAAATGTCTGACTTTGTTGCTACAAGCATAACCCAGAATATTGAACTTTGCGAAGTTCCTCACGCAATAATGAAATTCTAGTTCCAAAGCAACAATGAAATGCGTGTACAGCTTTTGAACATGAGTGTATATTGGTAACCAACACTGGTATCGTTGTGTTTCCACACTTGTAACAACAGTGACCCTGAAAGGGTACTGACAGGATGCAAATAATTACATTAACAACCCAAAAGCTGTCTTGTAGATTTGTCAAAGTATAGTATTGTCTGCATTCAATTCTTAACATACACTGAAGACTTAATAGATTCTAGGCTCACACAGGAGACTTCAGACCAAATCTACCTTGTCTGTTGATGATGCAGGGCTGTCGTCAAGTTGCGACAGTGCGTACATTCTCCCGTTCTGGAGAATCTGGGAGCACAGATCCAAGGCAGAACAGGAACAGAACATGGTTTGCTGAGAACATTATTGATCTCTCAAAACAGCATCTGAGGAAATGTCATCCATCTGAACGCCTACTGTGTTAAATTTCTCTCTCCATAATTTCTGCATAGCTTGCTGATGTTTCTGATAATTTGTCTTTTTAAGTTCAGAGTTATGCCATCCGCATTATTTTGTCTTTTCATCACCAGAGAAGTTTTTCCTCTGTGGTTATTTGAAATGGCTGAGCAGAATCTGGAAGCTCAGGTTACACAGCACTGGCTGTATCATGAGTTTTTTTTTCAGGACAATTAGCGTGGTTGAATGGATTTTCTGGAAGTTGCTTCGCACTGAAAGCTAATGGGCATCCTTCACCTGAACTCCATCCTTGCCAGCAGCAACAGAAGCAACTTTCTAGTTAAACACGTGAGCCATTACACACGTGACATTTGATCAGGTTGCTAATTTCATCAGGTGCCAAAACACATTCTTCTCACCCCCGATAAACACATTTTTTCACAACCTCTGTTTTCCTATTAATCGTTGTATATTTCAACGTGGGATTATCTTCTGATTCTGAACTTCTGTGTTGTATGTCTATTTTGAAATAGTCTTTCTGTGTTCCAGAGCTGTGACATTGTTGGCAGTGTGTTCCGGGGCGTCACAGAACACTTCAGCTGACGGGCAGGGGTTAAACTGCCCACAAGTTCATACAAAGCGATATCAACTCAATACCAAACACACAAAAACACAAGTACACACATACAGTCTCTCTCTCACACAAACACACACACATTAAAGAATTAATGTGATTCAAAACGCGTAATGAGATAATCCAGTTCGAATACTAAATGGTAACAAATGAAAAATTGAAATAAGTTCTGTATCGAAGAGTAGTTCTTTTTTAAAGTAAACTGGTGTAATCATGCCAGATGTGAAAGTTAGGTTGAGCTAGGGTCACACGGCCTTGGGTTCCACACCCACAAGCCCCCATGATCTTATTTTGTCCATCCAGCCGACGCCTAACCGGCAAGATCCCATAGTAAATGTAGGGCAGAGTTATCCTATGCATTGGCTAACATTTCCTAATCAACAAAAGATAAACCTTCAAGAGATTAGTGACTTACAGTGTAACAGAGTAAGTTGGAAAGTAGAGATAAAACAAATAAAAAAGAGCAGCCCTTCAATAAATGAGCGAACAAGACCAAAGTCTCACTTACCAGTGACTTCGAGAGTGATGGTCGCTAAGGTTTTTGGGCCACGGATTGGAAGCATGTTCACACGGTACACCCCACTGTCTGACTCGTTCACCGACTTCAGCAGTAGCGACCCATTGGAGGTGAATAGTTCAGCTCGCGATGTATAGGGATTATCAATGGACACGAATTGATCGATCCACTGACAGATAGTTTTCCCATTGAAGGTCCAGCTTCCACTTGAGATCTTCCCTGATGGCCGCACTGAAAAGAAGGCTTCTCCCCCGATGGCTGCATATATTTTTCTGCGCTCTACATTGATGGTAAAATGCTGAGACTCACCTGAGGAAGAGCAAATCGTATGAGGGTAAAGTGACAAAGGTGCAAAAACTAGAGAAATGTACGCACAGTAGCTCAGTAATTACAGATATTTATAACCTATATACAGCTGAAAACGCAGATCGCCTCTTGTAAACCAATCTTCTATCCTACATCTATCCACCAATCTGTTGATTCAGGGACACCCTCTTCCACCAGGCCAGCAGACTGATTAACTCACCCTGATACAATTGTATTTCTATATTGTATGGACTGTCCTGTTGTTCGTGTTATTATCATCATCATGGCTTGGCTTCGCAAACAAAGATTTAGGAAGGGGGCTGCCTACGTCTGCTGCAGGCTCGCTGGTGGCTGATGAGGCCAATACGGGATAGGCAGGACCGGCCACAGCAGCTGCAAGGGAAATTCTGTTCTGGGTTTGGTGCTGCTGTGTCACGGTTCTTCCTCCCTCTCCTTTTGTCCTTAATGCCGGCCCTGCGTGTGTTCTCGAAGGAGGAGACAGTTCGGTGAATGGTGCGTCGCCAGGCCTCGCAATCGGAGTCTAGATTAGACCACTGGCGATGGTCAATGTGACAGGCGCCAAGGGATTTCTTCAGAGAGTCCTTATAATTTACCATAAGTAATTGCACATTGCACATTCAGACGGAGAGGTATGTGATGCAACACAGAGCGTCATAGGAAGTCATTCCTGCCTGTGGCCATCAAACTTTACAATTCCTCCCTTGGAGGGTCAGACACCCTGTGCCAATAGGCTGGTCCTGGACTTATTTCCATTTGGCAAAATTTACATATTATTATTTAATTATTTATGGCTTTACATTGCTATATTTATACTCTATTTTCCTGGTTGGTGCAACTGTAACAAAACCCAATTTCCCACGGGATCAATAAAGTATGACTACGACAATGACAATGTATACGAAAGATGTAAGTAAAAAACTCAATTCAGTCATTCAATTTATTCCTGGCCAATGTACCTTCACTGGAGTGTAAGTCATAGGACCTAGAGGTAAGATTGCTGTATTGGAGGGAAGCAAGTGATTATTGTGTTTTCTGTTTCACTGAGATGGACCGGTCAGCAGCATCAGGCAAGAACAAAGCAGCGGCGCTCCGACATAGAGCTCTTGTTTCATTCTTGTTCTCCAGACTCAGACCATCCTACATACCGAGGGAGTTCCCCGGCGTGATCCTCACTGTCATTTATGTACTGCCAAAGGCAGATGTCAAGCAAGCACTGGGCGTATTTAATATCATTATAAAGAAGCAAGAAATGACATACCGCGACGGCTTTCATATCTTTGCCAGACACCTTTAATCAGGTAGTTTGAATAAGTCTCGGCCCAACTACATCAGCACATCACCTGCGGCACCTGAGGACCCAGCACACTCGACGACTGATGCACTACTATCCAGAATGCCTGTTGTTTCATCCCTAGACCACATTAGCGGAAATCCAAAATCTGACTGTTCTCACCTTACTTGCACACAGACAAAGCAGCCTGGCCCCAGATACTATTCCAATAAAGTGTTTGTCCTGGGTGGCTAATTGGCTGAGTCTATGGACTTCATTGTCTACATTCAGCAGTCTGACGTACCACGTTGTTTCAGGCAATCTGTAGTCATACCGGTCCGCAGAATATCGCGGTTATCTGCTCAAAGCCTAACATCTTATTGCACTAGCATCCATTGTACGGAGTGATTCGGGAGTTTGCTCATGAAAAACATGAACCCCTGCCTGAGGAATGAAGTATTTCTTTTCCAAATTGCCCAGCATCACAGCTGGTCGACACCAGATGTAATTTAATTGGCTGGTCACTAAGTACTGGAACAACTGTACAATAAATATGCATAGGTGAGAGTGGTTCACATTGAGTACAACTCAGCACCCCCTCAAAACAAATCATTAGGCACCACAAATAGCTCCCTGTTCAACTGGATCCTCGATTTTCTCAGATGCAGACACCAGTATGTACGATTTAATACAAAAAATCCATGGGCCCGATTCGAGATATCCCTGATCCTGGCAATAGGATAGCAACATTATCATCTGGGTGTCCCCTTTACCTCCATGGAATCTCCTTTTTACTCTTCTAATTAAGTAATCTTCTGTCACTATTGCACTCCTGTTCTCCCCCCCCGCCCCATTTTCTTCTGAGCCACAGAGCCAGACTCAGTGCTGGAGACATATACGGCTTCCTTCTGGTAAGACAACCCTCTAATAGTATTCAAAGCAGTGTACTGATTATTGAGGGGTAAGGCTACAGGGGCGTTCTGCAAAGGTCAACTATCCCTTTTCCATCTTCTGACAGATACCCAGGGACCCGCTTTCTCGAGCTTAGGAGTGACATATCCATCACCTCCTCATTCTTCTGTGTTGGTCAAAGTTCACCCAGCTGCAGCTTCAGTTGCTTAATACTGTCTCTTAGAAGCTGCAACTCAATTAACGTCGTGAAGATGTGCTTGCAGGACCTTCATTGCTGACCTAAACGCTCGCAGACCGCAGTAAGTAGATAAGTATTTATGAACTTACTTCTTACTTAAGTAAGCAAATGAATGAACAAATAAATAAATGAGTAAACAAACAAGAAAAATGAATAAGAAAATAAACAAGTGAGCGAGGAAAGAAACACAGAAACGAATAACTAATATTGCCGATATAAATAAATTCACAAACAAGAAAGTAAATAAATAAGGAAACAAACAAATAAAAGAAGAATTCTGAGGTCCTGTTCATGAGCTCAAGGACAGTTCCGAAATCTGATTGCTGAAGCTGTGTGTGTGTGTGTGTGTGTGTGTGTGTGTGTGTGTGTGTGTGTGTGTGTGTGTGTGTGTGTGTATGTGCATGTGTGTGTGTGTATAAATAGATAATAGTAGGTAAGAACTAGTGCCAAATGTTTAGAAGTTTTGAGAGCAGCCTAGAACAGGTCGCCGTGGTCCACCAGCATATGCGGAATAAAGTGTTGCATTTACAGAGAAAGTGCGGTGCAGGCAGACATTATGGTGCAAGGCCGTAACGAGTTTGATTGTGAGTTCAGGAGTCCATCTAGTCATACAGGGTCCGATATTTGTCTTTTCCCAAGCAGTAAGGCTGATCAACATCCCCACCCACTATCTCACCCCTCCACACAGCCATCACCACTGCTTTATCATTTCCTGTCAGTCACCGTATGTACAGACACAACTACGCTGAGCATCAACTTATGAATGTACAACCAATCCATGTATACAAGCTATCTTATGTGTTTACATTTATTGTTATTTTAAATTATTGTGTCCTTCATTTTATTGTTTTTTTGTGCTGCATTGAATCTGAGATAAAAATTACTTTGTTTTCCCTTACATTTGTGTGCTGCAAATATCATTAAACAATCCTGCATCTTGAATCTTCCAACAGTTGGACAGAAGCTGTCCTCGAATATTGAGCGTACCCTTAGGCGGTTGCATCTTCTGCTCGATTAACCTGTGCCTAAAGTGGCTGGCTAAATATGATATTTGTTCCACATTCTCCTCAGTACAAGTGAGAGTTTAAAATAAACAAGTTTCTTTTCCTTGTTCTACTTATGATTTTGTAGCTAAGCAGAGTTCCAATGACACCACAGTCATAGGCCGCATCAAAAGGGGTGAGGAATTGGGGGGGGGGAATAAGTTCTCTCAACTTTACTTCATCCATTACATTGAAGGACTCTTCAAGTTCCAAATTAAATTTATTATCACTGCACATTTATATCACAATAAAACAGCCCGGAGGTTCATTTTCTTGTGACAGAATAAATCTATACACTGTAATAATAAATATAATAGAACCAGTGAAGTACCACACCAAGAGTGTGCAAAAGACAACAAACTGTGCAAAAACAACAAAGAAAGAAAGAACACTGATAATAAATGAATAAGCAATAAACCTATGGATGGGTGGGATACGGAGGGCTCTCTATGTTACAGGTGCTGGTGGATGCGACTCGGCAGATTAATGACTTCGTGTGGACTATATGGGTCAAAGGGCCTGGTATTGTGCTGTGACGATATCCTGAGTTATTCATGATGGATTGTGCTTTTAAAAAGAGAGAGCACACAGCTGTACAGCACCGAGTGTGAGAGTGTGTGTGTGAGACAGAGAGAGAGATGGACAAAGACTGCTCACAGTTTGATCGGGATTTCTACAAGGCCACTGCTAGCTTCTGAGTTCCTACAGAGAGAGAAGGGAGGAGCTACTTGATGGACAGCTGGTGTTCAGCACAACAGTATCTGAACTAGCGTAATTGCTTGTTTCACAGGACACGCAGATGCACTAAGGTAAGGTGAAGTTACCACTATCCTGTTCAGGTGCCCACGAGAGTGGGACTGAGGATCGATCGTGAGGGATCGATCTGTGATTATTAGTGCGTGAAAGAGAGACCCTGTGGAGTCTACCAGTGTGTCTAACCTTTGCCTGGATTGGTAGACTATCACTCGAAGACGGTGCTCTTAAGTTGGTCAAGTTTGGCTAACTTGGAAGTTTCGGAGGACAACAGGAAGGATCGATGGCATCGGCTTACTCAGACAACCACGACACCTCTCTCTCTCTCCATCATTACTGAACTCAATACCACGAACTGAACTGATTTCATTTACCCATCGTCGTAAGACTGTATCCATTTACTCCCTAGGCTTGAAGAAGCTTGGTTTTTATATTTCCACACTTATATATGCATGAACTTTGCTAACCTGTTTGATTTATCTGAATTTATATTACTGTATTGCGTAGTTACCAATAAAATAGCATTAGTTAACAGCAATACCAGACTCCAAGGTGTTTTCCATTTCTGCTGGTTCTTTAATCTGTTACAGGGTACGTAACAGTGCTATGACTATGATGGTGAGATATGTGGTAGAAGTGATTGTGTCTACAACCTTCTGCAATCTCTGTCGATCCTGTGCTTTGGAGCCTGTATACTAGCCGGTGTTGAAACCAGCTGGAATGCTGTTCAGATCTGTCGACATTTTCCAGTCTCCTCTTTAATCTCCTAAGCAAGTACACCCGCTGATGTGAATGTATAAATATGCGAGGCCAAGCAGATTGGTTGAACCTGCTCACCACTTCCACCACCTCAATGAGGACTGGAGTGTGTCCCGCACCCCACCCCCTGAGGAAAATGTCACATGAGCTGGTAAAGCATGACAGAAGGAGAGTTAGGGCTGAAAGGCCTTCTGCTACTTCTGTGTTTTGGGTTATTTCCTTCTCCACCTTCTCACTCGACGATCCATTCAGTCTGGCTTTTCAGATGACAGACACTAGTGAACTGGCACAGAGACCAGAAAATGCACCTCAGTCTCCAAGTGTAACAGAGACAGGAGCATTCTCTCGGTGTGGCAGTGATGGAGCTCTTGTTCTTCATCTCTTCACACCGGCTGGTGAGGAACATTCAGTTTGAGATAGAAAACCATAGAAACCATAGAAAAACTACAGCACAAAAACAGGACTTTTGGCCCTTCTTGGCTGTGCCAAACCATTTTCTGCCTAGTCCTGCTGACCTGATATGGACCATATCCCTCCATACACCTCCCATCCATGTATCTGTCCAATATATTCTTAAATGTTAAAAAAGAACCCGCATTTGCCACCTCATCTGGCAGCTCATTCCATACTCCCACCACTCTCTGTGTGAAGAAGCCCCCCCTAATGTTCCCTTTAAACTTCCCCCCTCACCCTTAGCCCATGTCCTCTGTTTTTTCTCTCCCCTTGCCTCAGTGGAAAAAGCCTGCTTGCATTCACTCTATCTATACCCATCATAGTTTTATATACCTCTATCAAATCTCCCCTCATTCTTCTATGCTCCAGGGAATAAAGTCCTAACCTATTCAACCTTTCTCTGTAACTGAGTTTCTCAAGTCCTGGCAACATCCCTGTAAGCCTTCTCTGCACTATTTCAACCTTACTTATATCCTTCCTGTAATTTGGTGACCAAAACTGAACACGATACTCCAGATTCGGCCTCACCAATGCCTTATACAACCTCATCATAACATTCCACTCTTACACTCAATACTTTGATTAATAAAGGCCAATGTACCAAAAGCTCTCTTTATGACCCTATCTACCTGTGACGCCACTTTTAGGGAATTTTGCATCTGTATTCCCAGATCCCTCTGTTCCACTGCACTCCTCAATGCCTTACCATTAACCCTGTATGTTCTACCTTGGTTTGTCCTTCCAAAGCGCAATACCTCACACTTGTCTGTATTAAACTCCATCTGCCATTTTTCAGCCCATTTTTCCAGCTGGTCCAAGTCCCTCTGCAGGCTCTGAAAACCTTCCTCACTGTCTACTACACCTCCAATCTGTGTATCATCAGCAAATTTGCTGATCCAATTTTCCACATTATCATCCAGATCATTGATATAGATGACAAATAACAATGGACCCAGCAATGATCCCTGTGGCACACCACAAGTCACAAGCCTCCACTCGGAGAAGCAATTCTCTACCACCACTCTTTGGCTTCTTCCATCGAGCCAATGTCTAATCCAATTTACCACCTCTCCATATATACCTAGGGACTGAATTTTCCTAACTAACCTCCCATGCGGGACCTTGTCAAATGCCTTACTGAAGTCCATGTAGACAACATCCACTGCCTTCCCTTCATCCACTTTCCTGGTATCCTCCTCGAAAAACTCCAATATATTGGTCAAACATGGCCTACCACGCACAAAGCCATGCTGACTCTCCCTAATAAGTCCCTGTCTATCCAGGTGCTTGTAGATTCTGTCTCTTAGTACTCCCTTCAATAACTTACCCACTACCAACTTCAAATTTACCGGCCTATAATCTCCTGGATTACTTTTCGATCCTTTTTTAAACAACGGAACAACGTGAGCCACTCTCCAATCCTTCGGCACCTCACCCGTAGACTCTGACATTTTAAATATTTCTGCTAGGGCCCCCGCAATTTCAACACCAGTCTCCTTCAAGGTCCGAGGGAACACCCTGTCAGGTCCTGGGGATTTATTCACTTTAATTTTCCTCAAGATAGCAAGCACCTCCTCCTTTTCAATCTGTACAGTTTCCATGATCTCACTACTTGTTTCCCTTAATTCCATAGACTTCATGCCAGTTTCCTTCATAAATACAGACGCAATAAACCCATTTAAGATCTCCCCCATTTCTTTTGGTTCCGCACATAGCCGACTACTCTGATCTTCAAGAGGACCAATTTTATACCTTACCATCCTTTTACTCTTAATATACCTGTAAAAACACTTTGGATTATCCTTCACTTTGACTGCCAAGGCAACCTCATGTCTTCTTTTAGCCTTCCTGATTTTCTTCTTAAGTATTTTCTTGCACTTTTTATACTCCTCAAGCACCTTATTTGCTCCCTGTTTCCAATACATGTCATACAACTCTCTCTTCTTCTTTATCAGAGTTGCAATATCCCTTGAGAACCAAGGTTCCTTATTCCTATTCACTTTGCCTTTAATCTTGACAGGAACATACAAGCTCTGCACTCTCAAAATTTCTCCTTTGAAGGCTTCCCACTTACCGATCACATCCTTGCCAGAGAACAACCTGTCTCGATCCACGCTTTTTAGATCCTTTCTCATTTCTTCAAATTTGGCCTTCTTCCAGTTCAGAACCTCAACCCTAGGACCAGATCTATCCTTGTCCATGATCAAGTTGAAACTAATGGTCTTATGATCACTGGAACCAAAGTGCTCCCCTACACAGACTTTTGTCACTTGTCCTAACTCGTTTCCTAACAGGAGATCCAATATTGCATCCCCTCTAGTTGGTCCCTCTATATATTGATTTAGAAAACTTTCCTGAACACATTTTACAAACTCTAAACCATCTAGACCCCTAACAGTATGGGAGTCCCAATCAATATATGGAAAATTAAAATCCCCTACCACCACAACTTTATGTTTCCTGCAGTTGCCTGCTATCTCTCTGCAGATTTGCTCTTCCAAGTCTCGTTGACTATGGGTGGTCTGTAATACAATCCCACTAATGTGGCCATACCTTTCCTGTTTCTCAGCTCCACCATAAGGACTCAGTGGACAAGCCCTCTAATCTGTCCTGCCTGAGCACTGCTGTAATATTTTCCCTAACAAGCAATGCTACTCCCCCACCTTTCAGTCCTCTGCCTCGATCACATCTGAAACATCGGAACCCTGGAATATTAAGCTGCCAGTCCTGCCCCTCCTGTAGCCAAGTTTCACTAATTGTTATAACGTCATAATTCCACATGTCAATCCACACCCTCAACTCGTCCGCCTTCCCCGCAATACTCCTAGCATTGAAATATATACACCGCAGAAGATTTTTACCACCACTCACAACCTTTCTATTTGCGGCTTTGCTTGAACTTTTAACATCATTTATTTTCACCCCAGCCTCACTGTCAGCTCTGGCACTCTGGTTCCCATCCCCCTGCAAATCTAGTTTAAAACCTCCCCATCCCCCTACAAATCTAGTTTAAAGCCTCCCCAATAGCACTAACAAACCTCCCTGAAAGGATCTTGGTCCCCCTGTAGTTCAAGTGCAACCCGTCTCCCTTGTACAGGTCCAACCTGCCCCAGAAGAGATCCCAATGATCCTGAAATCTGAAACCCTGCCCCCTACACCAGTTCCTCAGCCACTTGTTCCTCCTCCAGAGCATCTTATTCCTACCCTCACTGGCACCTGGCACAGGTAGCAATCCTGAGATTACCACCCTTGAGGTCCTGCTTTTCAACTTCCTACCAAGCTCTCTATACTCACTCTCCAGGACCTCCTCACTCTTCCTTGCTATGTCATTGGTACCAATGTGCACCACGACATCTGGCTGATCACCCTCCCACTTCAGAATGTCATGCAATCAATCAGAGACATCCTCGACCCTGGCACCCGGGAGGCAACAAACCATCCTGGATTCTCTGTCACGACCACAGAACCTCCTATCTGTATCTCTAACTATCGAATCCCCTATCACTACCGCTCTCCTCTTTTTCCACCCTCCCTTCTGCACTGCAGAGCCAGACTCAGTGCCAGAGATCCAGCTACTGCAGCTTGTCCCAGGTAACTCATCCCCTCCAACAGTATCCAATGCGGTATACTTGTTGTTGAGGGGAATGGCCAAAGGGGAACCCTGCTCTGCCTGCCTTTTCCTCTTCCCTCGCCTTGCGGTAACCCAATTACCTGTCCTCTGCTCCTTTGGCGTAACTACCTCCCTGTAGCTGCTATCTATAATCTCCTCATTCTCCCGAATGATCCGCAGGTCCTCCAGCTCCTGCTCCAGTTCCCTAACTCGGTTTGTCAGGAGCTGCAGCTGGATGCACTTCTTGCAGGTGTCGTTGTCAGGGACACCGGAGGGCTCCGTGACTTCCCACATCCTGCAAGAGGAGCATTCCAACATCCTGCCTGGCATTCTCTCTACGCTAGACAATCTGAACAAAAAAACTAATGGGAACCTACCCTGGCCTCTGCCCGTTCTCGCCAAAGCCTGTTGAGCCAAAGCCGTCCCACTCTGACTCAGTCCACTCTGACGATGGCCGCTACAACGATGGTCGCTGTATATGGTGGTCTGTTTTTAAACCCTGGCGCACTACGTCACGCGCCTGCGCAGTGCAGACCCTTCTCCCCGAGCAGTGTTTAAAAAAAAACTTTTTCTACTTGATTTCCTCACTCCCTTCTTCTCAGCTGCTTGCTTCGACTGATATATACTTCAAACAGATAATAATCTATTTGAGCACACTGGCAGATAACTGCAGAACAGTTAACAACATTTGAACTAAATATTCAAAGAGTATTTGTCCTTTGATTGGGGCTGATTCAATTGGCTCTGCCATTTATGACGCCATAATCCAATCATTTGAACCGAAGACCAATATCTACGGCTCAGTCTCCGAGTGTAACAGAGATAGGCCCTGCTGTTGGGATGATTTCTCAGTGCTTGTTCTTTGTCTCTTCCTACCTGCGGGTGAACGACACTCTCTCAGATAGTCAGGAAATCAAACAGTGCAGCGGGTGGTTGTAGGAAAGAAGAGTCGGTTACAAGATACAATCTTATTGAGCCAAACAGTCCCTAAGGATCTGCAGTTATTGAGCTAAGTACAGTTCTGTAGTCTATCTATATCTGCTCTTCCTCAGGTGAGTCTCATCCACATAGAGCAGAACCAGATAAATGTCACTGGCGGGGAAATGTTTTCCTTTCTGTGCAGCCGAACTCAGCAGTGGAAAACTGAATTTTAATGGGAAACAATTGCCCAGTGGATCAGTAAACACCGTGTCTATTGATAATGCATAAACATTGCGGGCTGAGTTAATCATCTTCAACAGGTTGTTGCTGCTGAAGCCAGTGAACATGTCTGGCAGTGGGGAATACTGTGTGAATGTGGTTCCAAAAAATGTCCCCATGACCTTGCCGATCATCACTCCACGAGTCGTTGTTAAGTGAGATTTAGTTGTATGCGGTTATGCATTCTCCAATGATTACGTTCATTTTATTCCTGTGATGAATGTGTAATGCCCTGGTTCACGTCTTTGCTGTTATACTGCAGGTGTTTCGTCTGGTAGTTCTGTAGGAGGGGACTGTTTTGCTTTTAGCCTCCTTCGGTTATTGTTGAAGATAAGGGATGATGTTGAATGTGTGCCATCAATTAGCAGGAGGTTTTTTTCATTAGGAACAATAAGATTGGTTTTGGTTCAGCGGGAGATGAAAAGAAAAAACGTAGCATGCGATCTGGTTGGAGACCGATTGTTCAAGATGGATTTAAAAAATTAGATGCAAAAAGATGACGCTGCGTACGGTGGCCGTGTTGAGAGCTCTGTTCCAAATCTTCAGTATACTACTAACTTCTACAATTTTCTTCGCATTTTCTGTTCAAGTAGCTGATAGTCACATCACATACAATGGACTGACACTTCTGTACATCGGAAAGATGGTACTTACCCACTAGGTGCCGCCTTTCCTACACTGGGACCCCCTGCTCGCGCGATCCATGGGAGACTCATCTTGACAACGCCACGGCATCGGAACAAGCGCCGGAGGCAAGGGAGAAGGGATGGCATCCTGGTGTGGCTGAGACTGCGTGCTAATCGGCCAAGGCTCCCTCGCATACCCTTGAACAACAAGCTGTGTGAACTGACAGCCAGAATCTTCTACCAGTGGGAAACAAAGGTATGTAACATTTTGTGGCTCGTGGAGACCTGGCTGATGATGGAAATACCAGACCTCGCTATCGAACCCTTTGGGTTCTCCCTGTTCTGGGCAGATAGTCAAAAAACCTCTCTGGGACGAGTAATGGAGGAAGGATATACTTCATGGTCAAAAGTGCTTACAGCGATCCCCGGAATGTGCATGCCCTCAAATTCTTTTGTTCTCCCGACCTGGAATAACTGGCGCCACTGTGTAGCCCCTACTGGCTGCCCAGGCAGTTCACGGCTGTTATCATCACAGCAGTGTACATTCCACCGCAGGCTGATGCTGACCTAGCTCTTAAGGAACTGTACAAGACCATCAACATGCTGGAGACTGCACACCCAGAGGCTGCCTTCATCATCGCCGGTGATTTTAATCGAGCGTCGCTGACGGAACTCTCTCCAAAGTTTTGTCAGTACATCTGGGTGAGCACTCGGGGAGATAGCACACTCGACTGCTGCTACTCTCCCTTCCGCAACGCTTACAAAGCTCTCCTACGCCCAGCTTTTGGAAAATCAGATCACTGTTTGATCCTGTTTCTCCTGACGTACAGGCAGAAACTGATACAAGATGTCCACTGTTGGTCCGACCAATCGGTCTCCATGCTGCAGGATTGCTTCCATGACGAACATTGGAATGTCATTGGAATTCTAGTACGAGAGGGCATGACTTAAGGGTTGAAGGGCGCCCATTCAGAACAGAAATGCTTAGAAATTTTTTTAGTCAGAGGGTGGTGAATCTATGGAATTTGTTGCCACAGACAGCAGTGGAGGCCAAGTCATTGGGTGTATTTAAGGCAGAGATTGATAGGTATCTGCGTAGCCAGGGCATCGAAGGTTATGGTGAGTAGGCAGGGGAGTGGGACTAAATGGGAGAATGGACCAGCTCATGATAAAATGGCGGAGCAGACTCGATGGGCCGAATGGCCGACTTCTGCTCCTTTGTCTTATGGTCTTATGAAGATCTCTTCGAGATTAGGGATAGAGTCACGTGCTTCATCGGGAAATGCATCGATGATGTTGTCCCCCAGAAGCCAGTTAGGGCCTTCAAAACCAGAAACCCTGGATCAATAGTTCCTTGCGAGCAGGATTTACTGCGCGACACAGACCTTACCTTGCCAATAATCAGCAGGAGATCAAGAAAAGCAGCTACAAACTGTGCAAAGCCATCAAGGCTGGGAAACCACACACAGGGACAAGACCGAGTCATGAGTCTCTCTGAATAGCACATGTGACTTGTGGCGAGTGTTGCACACCATCGCAGACCTCAAAGCCAAACGCAGTGGTGCAGCCTCTCTCCCAGATGAGCTCAGTCGCTTTTACACTCAGTTCGATGTCACTAACTCTGAGCCTCCCAGGAAAGCCACGGCTACAAACTGCAACCCGGTCATCTCCGAGGCTCTGGTACGCAGATGGTTCCAACGAGTGGACAGTCGCAAGGCTGCGGGATCAGAAGGCATCCCAAGGCCAATAGTTAAGATGTGCGCAGTACAGCTGGCAGGTATGTTTACAGACATTTTTAATCTCTCCCTCTCCTAGTGTAGAGTGCCCTCCTGTGTCAAATTATCCACCATTGACACTGTACCAAAAAAGACCAAGGTAAGATGTCTGAACGACTGGCGTCCTGTCGCACTCACCGCAATGCTCTAAGAGGACTGCAACTGCACTAACCCTACCACCTAAAATGCACCCCAGGCAATTCGCCTGCCAACACAACTGATTGACCAACAACACAATAGCCACTGTTCTACATACCGTCCTTACACATCTGGAGAAGAAGGATGCTTATGTGAGAATGCTGTTCTTGGACTACAGTTCTGCATTCAACACCATAATTTCCTCCAGGCTCGACAGGAAGCTCAGAGACCTCGGCCTTGTCCCTGCCTTGTGCATCTGGATCCCGGACTTCCTGTCAGATCGCTGACAGGTGGTAAGAGTGGGCTCCCCCACCTCCATCCCTCTGACTCTCCACACAGGAGCCCCTCAGGGCTGTGTACTAAGTCCGCTCCTTTAAGCCTGGTTTATACTTCTGCGTTAACTGCGCGCCGTAACCTACGCAAGTGGCCTACGAGTGTTGTGAGCATTTATACTTGTGCGTTGGTGTGTCTGCGTCGCTCTGCAATTCGCGCACTTCACGCATGCGCACTCACCTGCCCGCGCAAGGCTTCATAGTAGTCTCGGGGTAAACAAGACGTGAGCGTCTTTTTTCATGCGAAATGTGTCCTCCATAATTTCGGAGGTCTGTAAAGCTTTATGGAAAGCATTGCAGCCAGAGTTCCTTCCCTGCCCTTCAGTCACCCAATGGGAACCTATTGCAGCGTAGGATGAAATGCGATGCTACCAAGCGGACCAATCACAGCTTGCGTTCTGCATTGCCATGACACGTGGTTACATTTTGGGAGAGGTGCGCGTCGCAGCAACACAAACTCTCGTGTAGGGTTCTGCATCAGCTTTGCGGCGACGCATTGACACAGAAGTATAAATCAGCCCTTATTCTCTGTGTACCCATGACTGTGTCGCCCCCATAGCTCTAATCTGCTAATTAAATTTGCCGATGACACTACATTGATTCGTCTTATCTCAAACAATAACGAGGTGGCCTACAGGGAAGAAGTCATCCCTCTGACACAGTGTTGTCAAGAAAACAACCTTTCCCTTAATGTTGCAAAAAAGCGAAAAACAAAGGTGCTGATGTTGGATTACAGGAGGAATGGAAACGGGCTGAACCCTATTAATAGCAATGGATCTGTGATTGAGAGGGTAAACAGCCTCAAGTTTCTCAGATTCCACATCACCAAAGATCTCACGTGGTCTGTACACACCAGCTGTCCAGTGAAAAAGGAACAACAACGCCTCTTTGACCTCAGACGGTTGAAGAAGTTTGGTTTGCGCCCCTAAATCCTAAGAACTTTCTACAGGGGCACAATTGAGAGCATCCTGAAATGCCTGTTATGGGGACTCTAACTCCCTTAATTGCAGGATTCTGCAGAGAGTGGTGCAGACAGCCCAGTGCATCTGTAGTTGTGAACTTCCCATGATTCTGGACATTTACAAAGACAGGTGTGAAAAAAGGGCCTGAAGGATCATTGAAAACCCAAGTCACAACAACCATAATCTATTCCAGCTGCTGCCATCCGGGAAGTGGTACCGCAGCATAAAAGCCAGGGCAAACAGGGTCCGGGGCAGCTTCTTCCACCAGACCATCAGACTGATTAGCTTGATTTAAGTGTTACGTTGTTACATTCTATGTTACATTGACTGTTCTATTTATTATAAGTTATTATAAATTAGTATGATTGCATATTGCACATTTAGACAGAGACGTAACTTGAAGATTTTTACTCCTCGTGTGTGAAGGATGTAAAAGTAAAGTCAATTCAGTTCTGATCAATTCTGTCACCGATGATTTTTTAAATGTTCCACCTTTGTCCGGCATCCTTTACTTGTATAACATTTTGCGATATTCTGTCTTATGCCACCGGAATATGTTTTCGCAACATTTTGGTCTTTGACTTGAATGTCTGCTCTATCTGTTATGTGTAACAACCTGGTAATGAGGCACTGACATCCAAGCCAATTATACATTCCCATTCACTCACAAGTAGTCCAATCCAACCATTTGACTTGCGTTACCATTTGCATCATACATAATAGTTGTTCGTCCATTGTTGATGTTGGTGAGGACCTCGACATCATTATGATGGTGTCGAGACTAGTGCTTGATTTGGATTTAAGTGAGGGAGAGTTGCGTAGCATCAGCCTCACTCTCTCTTCACAATTCCCATCTGGATCCAGTGGCAGGACAGAGTCGAGACATAATAATACATTCCTGGAGGCAATCAAAATGGTTGGCACTTAGACAGCCAAAGGCAATTAGCTTCAGGAAAGAGGGGTAATAGTGGATATGACACTGGAGAAGTAATAATGGCAACAAGGAAATGGCGGATAATCTTAATAATTATTTTGCTTCAGTCTTCACTGTGGAAAACACCACAGTCTTCCCGAAATTGTACAGTGTCGAGGCAGGATTGACTGTAGTTGCTATTACTAATGAGAAGGTGTTGGGTAGTTGAAAAGCCTTAAGGTAGATAGGGAGGGGAGGGAACGTCGACTCAGACCATGAGAGGCCTGCATCAGGCATTTTCATGCCTTACAAGGCGCAGACTGGATGTCCGTGTGGGGCACCACTCCTTGCACAGACTAGAGCAATGTGTGATTAAGTGCCTTACTCAAGGGCACAAACACACTGCCACAGATGAGGCTCGAACTGGCGACCTTGAGATAACTAGACGAACACCTTAACGACTTGGCCATGTGCCCAACACAAGGTAGATAGGTCACCTGGAACAGATGGGCTATGCCCCATTTCATGAAAGTGGCAGCTGAAGACATTATGGAGACATTTGTAGTGATTATTTAGGAAGCACTAGAATTTGGAATGATGTCCGAGGACTAGAAAATTGCAGAAGTCACTCCACTCCTTAAGAAGAGAGGGAGGACAAAAGAAGGAAATTATAGACCATTTACCTGACTTCAGTGGTTGGGGACTTGGGATCCATTACTAAGAATGATGTTTCAGTGTACTTGCAGGCACATGGTAAAGTAGGCCAAAGCCAGCATGGTTTCCTTTAGGAAATATCTCTGCCTGACAAGTCTCCTGTCATTTTTGAGGAAATAACTGAGAAGATAGACAAATGAAATTCAGCAGATGTTTGATACTTAGATATGCAGGAGGCCATTGATAAGGTGCTGCACAATCGAGAGGCTGCTTAACAAGATAAAAGCTCATGGTATCACAGGAAATATACAAACATAAAACGATTGGCTGATTGGCAGGAGGCAAGGAGTGGAAACAAAGGTGTATTTTCCAATTGGCCGCTGGTGATGTGGTGGTGTTTCTCAGGGGACAGTATTGGAATTGCTTCTTTTCAAGTTCAGAACTCCGAGTTGCAACGGTAATTGTAAGTCTTCTAGCAGGATTCCCTGAAGGCTAGTTTATAAGTTCCATCCGTGAGGAGGAAGGAAAATGCAATGTTAGCATTCATTTCAAGACGGCTAATACAAAAGCAAAAGCTGTCGTGCCGAGCCATTTTAAGGCACGTGTAGTCCCACAAGTGGTAATTTGAGCAGTTTTGGGTCCGTTACCTAAAAGAAGATGTGCTGACCTTGGAGAAGGTTCACAGGGCATTCACGAAAATGATTGTAGTACTTAATGGCTTATCGTACGAGGAATGTTTGATGGCTCAGGGTCTGTTCAAACTAAAATGAATGACGACTTCATTGAATCCCATCGTATGTTGAAAGGCCGAGATCGGGTGGATGTTGTGAGGATGGTTCTATCCAATTTAACTTTAAACGACAACATCAAACCTGCCTCAACCACTTCTGCTGGAAGCTACCACTCTCTAAGTAAAGAAGTTCCCTGTCATGTTACCCCTAAACTTTTGCCCTTTAACTCTCAACTCATGTCCTCTTGTTTGAATCTCCCCCATTCTCAATGGAAAAAGCCTATCCACGTCAACTCTATCAATCCCCCTCATAATTTTAAACACCTCTATCAAGTCCCCTCTCAACCTCCTACACTCCAAAGAATAAAGACATAACTTGTTCAAACTTTCTCTATAACTTAGGAGATGAAACCCAGGCAACATTTTAGTAAACCTCCTCTGTACTCTCTCAATTTTGTTGACATCTTTCCTATAATTCAGTGACCAGAACTGTACACAATACTCCAGATTTGGCCTTACCAATGCATTGTACAATTTCAACATTACATCCTAACTCCTAAACTTAATGCTCTGATTAATAAAGGTCAGCATACCAAAAACTTTCTTCACCAGCCTATCCACATGAGATTCCACCTTCAGGGAACTATGCACCATTATTCCTAGATCCCTCTGTTCTACAGCATTCTTCAATGCCCTACCATTTACCACGTATGTCCTATTTTGATTAGTCCTACCAAAATGTAGCACCTCACATTTATCAGTATTAAACTCCATCTGCCATCTTTCAGCCCACTCTTCTAACTGAACTAAATCTCTCTGCAAGCTTTGAAAACCTACTTCATTATCCACAACACCACCTATCTTAGTATCATCTGCATACATACTAATCCAATTTTCCACCCCATCATCCAGATCATTAATATACAAATGTTTGTATATGACAACCAACATTGGACTCAGTACAGATCCCTGAGGCACACTGCTGCACACCGTCCTCCAATCTGACACACAGTTATCCACCACTACTCTCTGGCATCTCCCATCCAGCCACTGCTGAATCCATTTTACTACTTCCATATTAATGCCTAACGATTGAACCTACCTAACTAACCTTCCGTGTGGAACCTTGTCAAAGGCCTTACTGAAGTCCACATGGACAACATCCACAGCTTTACCCTCGTCAACTTTCCTCGTAACCTCATCAAAAAATTCAATAAGGTTTGTCAAACATGACCTTCCATGCACAAATCCACGTTGACTGTTCCTAATCAGACCCTGTCTATCCAGATAATTATATATACCATCTCTAGGAATATCTTCCATCAATTTACCCACCACTGACGTCAAACTCAAAGGCCAATAATTGCTAAGTTTACTCCATAACTACCCATCTTGTTTCCTTTACCTTACTCAATTCAATATCCTTCTCCTTAGTGAATTCTGAAGAAAAGAAATTGTTCAAAATCTCCCCCATCTCTTTTGGCTCCGCACATAGCCATCCACTCTGATTCTCTAAGGGACCAATTTTATCCCTCACTATCCTTTTGCTATTTATATAATTGTAGAAACCTTTTGGATTTATTTTCACCTTACTTGCTAAAGCTGCCTCGTATCTTCTTTTAGCTTTTCTCATTTCTTTCTTAAGATTCTTTTCACATTATTTATATTCCTCGAGCACCTCATTAACTCCAAGCTGCCTATATTTATTGTAAATCCCTCTCTTCTTCCGAACCCAGTTTCCTATATCCCTTGAAAACCATGGCTCTCTCAAACTTTTAACCTTTCATTTCAACCTAACAGGAACAAAACGATCCTGTACTCTCAACACTTCACCTCTAAATGACCTCCATTTCTCTACTACATCCTTCCCATAAAACAAATTGTCTCAATCCACTCCTTCTAAATCCTTTCGCATCTCCTCAAAGTTAGCTTTTCTCCAATCAAAAATCTCAACCCTGGGTCCAGTCCTATCCTTCTCTATAATTACACTGAAACTAATGGTATTGTGATCACTGGACCCAAAGTGCCCCCCAACACATACCTCCGTCACCTGCCCTATCTCATTGCCTAAGAGGAGATGCAACACTGCTCCTTCTCTAGTTGTTACCTCTATGTATTGTTGCAAAAAACTATCTTGCACACATTTGACAAACTCCAAACCATCCAGCCCTTTTACAGAATGGGCTTCCCAGTCTATGTGTGGAAAATTAAAATCTCCCACAATCACAACCTTATGCTTACTACAAATATCTGCTATCTCTTTACAAGTTTGTTCCTCCAGTTCTTGGTCCCCATTAGGTGGTCTATAATACACCCCTATAAGTGTCACTACACCTTTCCTATTCCTCAATTCCACCCAAATAGCCTCCCTGGATGAGTCCACTAATCTATCCTGCCAGAGGACCGCTGTTATATTTTCTCTGACAAGCAATGCAACACCTGCCCCTCCTATTCTATCATTGAAGCAATGAAATCCTGGGATATTTAGTTGCCAATCACACCCCTCCTGCAACCAGGTTTCACTAATAGCTACAACATCATATTTCCAGGTATCGATCCATGCTCTAAGCTCATCCACCTTTCTTACAATGCTCCTAGCATTAAAATAGATGCATTTAAGAAACTCTCCACCTCTTACTCTCTTTTTATCCTTAATGTAGCAAACAACTTTGTTATCTTTTTCTTCCTTGTCCCCTACATCTTTGGTCTGAGTACTCCTGATCTCTGCCCCCTGCCTATCCTCCCTCACACACTGTCTACTAGTTTTCTCTATATACTTCAGAGTCCTGTCCCATTTCACCGAATAACGTGAAATATTTTTTTGACGAAACCAATTCACCTTTGGTCCTCAGGCCAAACATTCATCAGTGAATAACAGAACACATCAGAACAGACCATAAGGTCAGCAAATACAACTTATCTACAAAGAGCTGTCTCCTGATCCAACACCACCTCTCACTATCCCCTTCATGTCAGCCAGGAAAACACACTACAGAAACTTCCCTCATCTCCTCTGGGCAACAACAGCGAAAACTGATGAGAAATTGACTGACGCCATTCCAGAACACAAACTAGACTCTCGCATTTGTGAACTCCTGGAAATCTGCCAATCATCCGATGTTACCTTTATAATTGCAAGGTAGAGGAATCTACCACTTTAGAAACAGTCTACTGGTGAAACAGATCCTGTCTGTTCCCTGGACTCTTACATCGCCTACAAGAACCGTTGTCATAAAGCTGTCAGCATTTCATCCATAGCCGCCTGATTCAGGGCCTCCTGATCCCTTTCCTCATAAAGCTTTGCATGGGGAGAAGACTAATTCGACCATTTGCAGTGCTGTACCTGTTTGGTTGTTCCAGTGCTCAAGGCCGCTTTACAGGATTGATGAACCCATTAGATGGCATTTCTCTCTGTTCCCGTTAGCACCCGTGTATGTCTCTTTCACTGGCCTTTTTTATAATTATACGTTTAATTATACAGATCCCAGTGATTATACCTGTGTCCATTCTGATTCTGACCAACGATTATTGATTGTCGTCTTCTTGCTTACACTTTTATCCCCGCACAGGAAACCTCCACCTGCTGGTGATTCTGTGAATTGCACACAACAAGCAGACAAATCAGTCATTGAGAGTATGATTACTTTACAAAGTATGATGGTATCACCATCCCCCATATCAGAGTAGCGGTTGGCCCAGGGACCAAGCTTTCCCCATTTCCATCAGTTACTGCATCATGTCTGTGTGTCTGTCCAGTGATATCTAGCGCATCCCAATGATAGAGTCACAGAGCAATACCCGACGGAATCAGACCCTTTGGCCCAACGAGACCATGCTGATGATGATGCCCACCACGATGGTCCCAATTTCCTGTGATGGGCCCACACCCCTTCATGCCCTGCCCCTCCATGTACTCGTGCAAACCGCTTCTGCCACTCCCTGCGGCATCTCACTCCACATAATCAGCAGCCTCTGCATGAAGAACATTGCTGTTCATATTCCTTTTAAATCTTTCCCTCTCATCCTCAATCTAATTCCCTAGTTCTGGTCTCCATCTACGAAAAGGAAACCTGCGAAAAGTTCTGTCACCGAACCAGGTTCATTACCTTGTACTAGATACAGTATGGCAAACCGTCTAGCTGGCCCAACCACATAGTAAGTCAGGAAACGTTCCTGGACACCAAGCATATTGTGTCCCATTTAACATTTTTGAATCAGGAGATGGGAACCAATATTAGGGAAATTGAAGTCAACAAAGACAATGACTCTGTGATATTTGCATCTTTCCAAAACCTGCCAACTTACCTGCTTCTCATTGTTCTGGTGGGCTTTTTTGGTGGTGGTGGTGGTGGTGGTGGTGGGGGTGGTGGTGGGGGGGGGTCTGGGACCATAGGATACACTGAGTGATTTCTCTTCCACTTCTCTGATTTTCATCCACACCATATGCCCCTCCCCCCCGATGTCCTTCATTTCTGCAGCTACGGATATCAATTCCACTTGTCCTCCTTTCACCTCCCTCCATATGCCTTTGAAACAAATAAACCCTGCTACATCAGACATCCAATCCTGCCCATCTGTGTAATGGTGATAGCATGTATCATGCACAGACTGAAACATGTTCTAAATTATTCCTATTTTAAATACTTATTGTACTGAATTAAACACATTTCAACTCATCCAGTGATACCCTTTCCACAGCCTATCATTCTCTGAACATTGCATCGACCTTTATATCAACTGCTCCACCATCTGACCTAACACTCTCTTTCCCATCCCCTGACCAACCGAGTTTAAATTGACCTCAGAAGCTCTACCAGTCCTGCCTAGAAGGACATTGGCTCATTCTAAGTACAGGTATAACCCATCGCTACGATACATTGTCAAATAGGAACAAAATTTCCATCTAAATTACCCTTCTTCTTAATCGCAGGTTCATATGTACTGAAAATTTAATTAGTAGAAAAGTACTCAATGAGGCCTGGCGTATATAAATGAAAATTATTTGTTGGCAGTTGCTAGTTTGGACTGAAGGAGAAGCACTGTTGGATGGTTCTGTGATTCTCCATCGGAGCTAATCAGCCATACCTCTGCTTAACAACCTACTAGGCTTACTGGACTAACTTGAATGTTGAAAAGCCATGTATAAAAATGGTCAATACTTGGCAATTTTCCTCAAATCGTGCATTTCTCATAAAAGAATCAGCGGAGGATGAGTGCTCTGGGAATGGAACCAATAAATGAAACAAACAGATAAAAACCAACTCACAGGTCTGTAGAAAAAGCAGCTTTATTCCATTCTCATGTTTTAGGATCTATAATAGTGAAAAAGAGAGTGAATTGTGTTCGAAGTTTCAAACACAACTTGCGACTTGTGAGATTCTCACAGCTATGGAAACATATGCACCATAGTACTTAATTTGGAGCTGCTTCATGTGCAAATATGCACAATGGTGCTTGTCGTTTCCATCTACAGTCTTACATGCAAGGTTTCAAAAATAAATTGTGGACCTTCACTGAGAATATAGCATGTTGCCCATGCTAATGAATTGGCAATGTGATACAATAATTGAAATCAGCACACAGCACATAGTTTCACCAGTGAATGAGCTACGAAAGAAGAGCCCCAGACATGAGACTAATCTTTTGACACCTTTTGTAAGAGTTCTTTAGCTGCTTACATATCAGTCATGTCAGGTGTGTGATGGAATACGTTTCACTTTCCTGGGGAGGAGTATGTCCTCACAGTTATTTTGCAATTCCATTGTTACTGTGAACAGGTAGGAAAGTGGAGCTGAGGCTAAGACAGATAGATCAATACTTTTTGACCCCAAAGGAAATTGCAATGGCACCGTAGCATTACAAATGCACAGATACATAAACATTAGAAGAGAAGTAAGAAAAGAACAAAAAATAAGTTGCCTCAAACAATCTAACTGAAGGGGATATTCACTTCCCGGGTTATAGACTGACTCATTAGAGAACATAATGGCCGAGGGGTAGAATGACTGTAGAACTACCAAGTTCCCTAGGCCTCCCATCCCATGATCCTCTCCCTTCTCCAGCCTTGTATCCGTTTTGCCAATCAACTTTCCAGCTCTTAGCTCTATCCCTCCCCTTCCTGTCTTCTCCTATCATTTTGGATCTCCCCCTCCCCCTCTCAAACCTCTTACCATCTCTTCTTTCAGATCGTCCTGACGAAGGGTCTCGGCCAGAAACGTCGACTGTACCTATTCCCATAGATGCTGCCTAGCCTACTGCGTTCACCAGCATTTTTTGTGTGTGTTGCTTGAAAAATAACAAGTGGAGTTTAACATAGACAATTGCAAGGTGCTGCACTTTGACAGGACATGCCAGGCTAAAACTTACACAGTCTGTGTTAGGGGACTGAGGTCTGAGGTGGAACAATGGGACCTAAGAATGCCGATGCGCACTGACATGGTGCCAAAAGAAATGTTGGAGTTTTCCATAGTGGGAATTAACTGTTCATTCTAACCTTTGCAGTTACTTACGAAGGTATTGAAAGAAGAAAATTACCAGCATGGATTTTTGTTCTGTCCTGTCTTTGTTTTCGTTTAGTGTTACTTTATGTTTTTTCAATGAAAACTGTCACATAGAGACCCAGATTCCACACTGGCCATGTAGAATCCAGATTAAGGTAACGGAAATTTCTGCATCTCTATTCCAGATATGAGACCCTCTCATTTCAGAGGGAAATTGCCCATAGGTAGACAGTTAAATTAGGAATTTTAAGTTAACATTTTGGAAGATTGGAATATTTGGGGAGCAATCCTAAAAGTTGTTTTTACTCACAAGAGTGCCTTCTTTTTACAGAACATAAAATATGTTGCTCAAGACTTTAGACATCGTAATTTTTACATTTGAATTTCCTTTAAAAATAGTTATGATGCAATCATAGTATTTGTCATGCAAATTACCAATTTAAATACTAGGTTGTTTCAAAAAGCAGTTTGCCATTAATTGCCCCACCATTTTAACACACACATTTATCCAGCTGTTGCTGGGTGGTCGAATCGAAATGATTTGTTCAGTCTGCCCTGACACTGTAGGGATGAGATGCAGTTGTAAAGGATATTAACATTTTCTGCCTTCCTTGCAGATAACCTTCAGGTACTGGAGAATAGCACGGACATTATGATATGACAGCAGATTATCTACAGGGACCATTTGAATCAAAACAAAAATAGAGAAGTTGGAAGGAGATTTGCAAAGCAAGGTGCTAAATGGGCAGGAATGGCTGCCACAGACTGGTGAGATCGGAAGGCAGAAGGAACAACAGGTTAGGCTTATGGGTCTACCAAAAGAGAAAGAGGACTCAAATATGTGCTATGCTTGGGAGAATGGTGTGATGGGCGTGGACAAAAACCTTCCAAATTCCAAAAGTTGCAAATGTACAGATCTGAAATAAAATTCTCAAGATGAAGTATCGCAGAGGAAATAATAATTATCAGCTTTTAGGCCCACTTACTGAACAGCTTTCAGGTAATGATAGCCATGGTAAGGTTACAGTACAGTGAGAGCAGACTCATGTGAACATTGAGCTGGATAGCGACTCACATAAGAGGCTATCGGTTGAGGTGGTCACACCAAGCATTTTTCAACTGTCGTTTCAATCATTATAAAATATTCACAGGAGGACATCGTACACCAGGATAGTAGATGGGAAGGGCATGAAAGGACATGGATAAGTTATACTTTCAAGGCCCAGGACCCTTCCGGTTTTTCAAAACTACTAGACAATCAACCATCCACCACCCCACACCCTCAAGTGACTTAAATGATACCAGAGCCCAGGGTAACACAGAGGGGTTGGGATTAGTGTTAGAAGATGCAAGCAAATTTGTCACTTTGGCACCAAGATACCAGCACCTGCAGGTAAATTTTAATCAAACCAAAATAATGGTGCTCGCCTACAATGAGACAGTTATTCACTCACATTCTTGGAAGGCAATGAAGCAGGAGAGAGTTTAAACCTGATAGAAGGAAACGGCGATGATTAGAATTACTGGAAGCAGGTTATGCCTCAGGGGTACTCACTGTTACTACCTTAAATATAGTAGAATTAGAAAGCTAAATACAGTCCCTTCAGTAGAAAATACAGGATACGGTATTACTGGAGAAGGTTATCAAGATCAGTACCAGACTAATCAGATTGTTCATGACGTATCCCAGGTAACTCTGGATGCAGTGAAGCCCCTTCAAGGTACAACAAACCTGGTTACTGACCATATAGACTCAACTACGAAGGAAACACAAAAGACTGAGATTTGTGCCACATAGTCTACATGCTTAATCGCCATGATTGGCACAAATTTATTACAACTTAATCCATATCAAGTACCAAACTGGGTATCAGGAGGGCAGATAAAAGAATGGCTTGAAGACAAGGGACCCTTATGTCACATTACATGTCTTACACTGACCAACAGAGCACTGGGTACAGATGGTGATGTTAAAGGGTGGTTTTATCCCTGGTGTCATGAATTCTTGATTACCTGACTGGCAGACCACAGTATGTGTGCTTGCAACACTGTGTGTCTGACAGAGTGATCAGCAGCACTGGGGCTCCACAGGGGACTGTCTTGTCTCCCTTTCTCTTCACCATTTACACCTTGGACTTCAACTACTGCACAGAGTCTTGTCATCTTCAGAAGTTTTCTGATGACTCTGCCATAGTTGGATGCATCAGCAAGGGAGATGAGGTTGAGTACAGGGCTACGGTAGGAAACTTTGTCACATGGCGTGAGCAGAATTATCTGCAGTTTAATATGAAAAAGACTAAGGAGCTGGAGGTAGACCTGAGGAGAGCTAAGGTACCGGTGACCCCTGTTTCCATCCAGGGGGTCAGTGTGGACATGGTGGAGGATTACAAATACCTGGGGATACGAACTGACAATAAACTGGACTGGTCTAAGAACTCTGAGGCTGTCTACAAGAAGGGTCAGAGCCGTCTCTATTTCCTGAGGAGACTGAGGTCCTTTAACATCTGCCGGACGATGCTGAGGATATTCTACGAGTCTGTGGTGGCCAGTGCAATCATGTTTGCTGTTGTGTGCTGGGGCAGCAGGCTGAGGGTAGCAGACAACAACAGAATCAACAAACTCATTCGTAAGACCAGTGATGTTGTGAGGATGGAATTGGACTCTCTCATGGTGGTGTCTGAAAAGAGGATGCTGTCTAAGTTGCATGCCATCTTGGACAATGTCTCCCATCCACTACATAATGTACTGGGCTGGCACAGGAGTACATTCAGCCAGAGACTCATTCCACCGAGATGCAACACAGAGTGTCATAGGAAGTCATTCCTGCCTGTGGCCATCAAACTTTACAACTCCTCCCTTGGAGGGTCAGACACCCTGAGCCAATAGGCTGGTCCTGGACTTATTTCATAATTTACTGGTATAATAATATGTAAATTATTTAACTATTTATAGTTTTATTACTATTTATTATTTATGGTGCAACTGTAACGAAAACCAATTTCCCCCGGGATCAATAAAGTATGACCATGACTATGACTATTATGTTGCTGCAGAGTTCCACATTCCACAATGGGGGAATAATGTAACCTGCCCTTTGAAAGGGATTCACATTGTTGTCAAGTGTCGTGAAAACACTTAATAGATTCAGTGCCAATGAGAACTGTTTATTCTGCCTGTGAGTAATCAAGTCTTTTTTGCCATATGCATTGGTGGGACAGTCGTATTACATATCAACAGCAGGCACAAGTTTTCCAAGGACTGGAAAGTGTCCTCTGAGGTAAATTTTACCTCTATCTGTATATAATGTGACCATAGCACACCTGCTAGGTGTCCATGTGTAGTCAACAGAATGAGTGGAGGATAATGATCCTAAGATTAACATCTTTGGTTCAAGATGAGGGAGATGTTGGCCAGATGGAACTACAAGAGTAAACCCTACATCAGACTGCTTTTTAAAGATTACAGTTTCACGTTCATCACAAACATACACTCCATTCTAATTGACAAGCACCAAAAACCTGAGCCCCTGTTCCTCTCTCTGAAACTGGATTATTAACTTCCTCATCGGGAGACTATGGTTTATGCGGATCAGAAGTAGCTTCTCCTCCTTCCTGACAGTCAACACTGGTGCACCTCAAGGATACGTGTTTAGCCCACTGCTCTACTCTCTCTCTCCACCCGTCTGTGTGGCTAGGCACAGCTCAAAGGACAACCAGAAGTTTGCCAATGGCACAACTATTGTTGGCAGAATTTCAGATGGTAATAAGGAGGTGTACAGCTGTGAGGTAGATCAACTGGTCGAACAGTAACAAAACAACAAACTTGCACTCAAATTAGTAAGACCAAGGAATTGATTGTGGATTTCAGGAAGGGGAAGTAGAGGGAAGAGCAGTGGAAGGGTGGTGCCAGCAGCTTCAAGTTTCAGTTTGTCAACATCTTTGAAGATCTACGCTGGGCCTAACATATGGATACAATTACAAATAGCATGCTATATTTCATCAGGAGTTTGATGCGATCCTGGATGTTACCAGACTCTAGAAAATGTTAACGGATGTAACACAAAACAACAAGTTTCACAACATATGCCAGTGCTATTCAGTGCTGATTCAGTGCTCGGGACCGTTTCTTGAGAGGGTCTAAGACCAGGGGTCACAGCCTCAGAATGGAGGGACGTCCTTTCAGTGCGGAGATGAGGATGAATGTCGTTACCCAGAGACGATGAATCTGTGGAATGCTTTGCCACAGGCAGCTGTGGAGGCCAAGGCTTAATGTGTATTTAAGGCAGAGTTTGATAGATTCTTGATTAGTCTGGGCATGAAGTGATACAGGGAGAAGGAAAATTTGACCAGCCATGATGTAATGGCAGAGCAGACTCAATGGGCCAAATAGCCTAATTCTGGTCCTCTGTCTTATGGGGTAGATCTGCGGTGGCTTGTTTGCAGGATGTTCAGGGACGGATAAGTCGTGTAGGGCCCTGGTCAACTTTTTAAATTACAGTAAGTTTGGGAGGCGGGATGTGGCTTCTGTTATCCTCCCATTGCAGTGGGCGGCGGCAACACTATAAAGAGTAAGAATCAGGAATCACAGGCTGTACAAAACGAGAGTGTGTGTCAGATCTGTATCTGATTGACTTGCCCGAACGGGCCGACAAGGCAGAAACTCATACAAGTGGAGCTACGTCCGGAAAGTACAATTTATCCGTTTTAAAGTGTTTTTTTCTGTTCGGTGAATTGAACTGGGGACACTGCCGAATATCAGACCAGCAACACTCCGCGACGGGCGCAAATACTCACCGGTGAGCCGGGAGCCTCTCTCGACGGGCGAAAACTTTCCCCAAACTCCGGACCGAGGTAACACTGAATGCGGAAGGACGGAGGGAAACGGCCGCCCAGCCGGAGATCAGCGCATGCGCAGCATGATATCCGCGACTGTTTGCTTCTCGGTGCAACAGAGCTGCAGTAGTTGCCGTCTCACTGGCTCTTCACTCAACCCTGGAGCATCTGGACAGCAAAGGTACAAACATCGGGATGCTCTTTATCGACGACAGCTCGGCATTTAATACTATCACCCCCTCAAACCTAAACAATACGTTTCAAATTTGGTCTCAATATACCCTTGTGCTACTGGACGCTCCGGCGGCTGCCTTGCAGACGCCGGTCAGTTTTATATCGATTGTTATTACTGTTAATTAATCATTGCCCGATGTCAGTCATCGAAAAGTAACGAATCATGTAGGGGTCCTTTAGAGGATAGACTCTGAAATGGTTTCTGGAATCCTCAGCTCCTACTTGTGGTGGGGACCAGCTCATGATATGCAGATTCTCAAAAGTTTGTTCCCAGTCAGTTTAGATTGGCAGCAACATCTCCTCCACAACCTCATCAGCATAGGTCACCATGAGGCTGTGCGTTTAGCCCTCTGCTTTACACATATGACCATGTGGCTAAACATAGAAAATAGGTGCAGGAGTAGGCCATTCGGCCCTTCGAGCCTGCACCGCCATTCAGTATGATCATGGCTGATCATCCAACTCAGAACCCTGTACCAGCCTAGCCTCCATACCCTCTGATCCCTTTAGCCACAAGGGCCATATCTAACTCCCTCGTAAATACAGCCAATGAACTGGCCTCAACTGTTTCCTGAGGCAGAGAATTTCACAGATTTACGACTCTCT